>NC_080172.1:52942462-53125925 GCF_950295315.1 Erinaceus europaeus
AGCTCCGGAGAGGGGTGCGAGCTGCTGCTGCTGCTGCTGCTGCTGCTGCTGCTGCTACTGCTGCTGCTGCTGCTGCTACTGCTGTCAGTCCCTTTAAAGGAGGGCATGTGGTTGTATTAGTGAGAAAGAGAAAGAAGTGGGGAAACAGAGAACCAGAACATCATTCTAGCAGATTCGATTCTGGGGTCACAGTAGGGACTTCACACTTAGGAGTCCAATGCTGTCTGTATCCACTCTGCCACCTCCCAGGCTGCTACTGTTTCTCTATTTTTTCTCTCTTTTGTAAAAAAATATATTCCTTTTTTTATTTTAATGAGAGACACAGAGAAAAAGACCAGAACAGAACACAGCACAGCTTTGGCTTATGGTAGTGCTAGGGATTGAACCTGGGACCTCAGAGCCTGAGGCTTCAGTCTTTTGCAGAACCACTATGCTGTCTGTATGGCTTGCCTGTTTTCTCTCTCTCTCTCTCTCTCTCTCTCTCTCTCTCCTTCTCTCTCTCTCTATCTCTATCTCTCCCCCTCCTTCCCTCCCCCCCTTCCTTCCTTCCTTCCTTCTCTCTTTCTGAGAGAGATAACCACTGCACAGCTCAGGTATATGTGGTGCTGGAGATCAAACCTAGGACCTCACACATGCAAGTGCTCTGTGGTATCTGCTGAGCCACCTCCTCAACTTCAGGAAAACTTTATTTACAACAGTCATTATCCACTGGATAAAATTTAAAAAAAAAAAAAAATTCTACTTCTTTCCCTGCCTTTGATCATCTCTCAATGTTACATAAACCTGATCCCTATTTTCCCCATTTTTTTCTTCTGCAGGCCCATCCCTCTTTGTTCTGTTGTTGTGATTAATTGTCAAGTTGATAAAATTGAAGGAAGGAAATTGTTTATTTCCTGTGATGTTCGGAGCATTGATGAGAAGACCCTATACTCAGACGCAACAAGTAAGAGGCTGCCACTCTTTTTTTTTTGGGGGGGGAGGAGATATAGGGAGGGATTGTTTAGATTGGGGGTGCTTTGGTTGTGTAACCCATAAATGCCTAGGAATTCTTAATTCCTTTTCATACAAGAACAGTCAAAAGTTAGGGGTTTTTTTGCTTGTTTGTTTTAATTTTATTTATGTATTTGATAGAGTCAGAAACTGGAAGGGAACTGGAGAGAGAGACACTTGCAACACTACTTCACAGCTTGTGAGGCTTCCCCCCTGCAGGTGGGGGCTGGGGGCTTGAACCCAGGTCCTTGCACATTGCAATACATGCACACAATTTGGTGCACCACTGCCCAGTCCCTCCTTGTTTGTTATTTTAATAAAGACAGAGAAGGCAGAGAGGAAGTGAAAGAGACCACACAGCACCAAAGCTTTCTTCAGTGAGGTGGGGGCCAGGCTTAAATCTGAGTTTCACACATGGCAAAGCAGCACACTATCCAAGTGAGCATTTTTGCCAGTCCAGCTAAAAGTATTCTTTTTTTTTTCAGGATTTTTAAAAATATTTATTTTATTTATTTATTCCCTTTTGTTGCCCTTATTTTTTGTTGTTGTTGTTGTTGTTATTGTTGTCGTCATTGTTGGATAGGACAGAGAGAAATGGAGAGAGGAGAGCAAGACAGAGAGGGGGAGAGAAAGATAGACACCTGCAGACCTACTTCACCATCTGTGAAGTGACCCCCCTGTAGGTGGGGAGCCAGAGGCTCGAACCGGGATCCTTCCATCTGTCCTTGCGCTTTGCGACACCTGCGCTTAACCTGCTGCACTACAGCCCTACTCCCGAGCTAAAAGTATTCTTACACACTACTGGTAGGAAGGTAGCCAATATGTGTCTGAATTTCAAGGTCCTATACTCTTTACTTAGCCTATTTCTACTACTATAACTGACAAATATATTGATATGTGTGCAAAATCATAGTGCGTGAGTGCTGGGTCTGGCTATGCGAAGAAAATCAAAAAGAGGCCAAAGTGATGTAAAAACAAAGAGTCTTTATTTGCTAGCACTAGGGCCGAAAACACCGAGACACTGACACAGCAGCCCTCTAGTGTTCGACCCCCAACCTAAGTTTTACTAAGGTTTATATAGGGTTCAGAATGCATAGCCTTTGTGACAAAGCTCAAGTCTACATAGTAACTACAGGACAATTTTACTATTGTGGTTATCTATCACCTGTACATGGGGGAAGTATGGGTTGTTGTTTTTTTTTTTTACGACCTTGTCATTATCTCTCTTTTTGACTCCAGGCTCTGGGGATGTTTCTTTCTCACCATTTGGTCCTGTGGTTATCTCTTTCTCCCCAGGCTCAGGGTTTGTCTTGTAATTGCTTACTTAACCCTTGAGTTACTAGAGTCTAGGCTTACCTATCTTTTAAACATCATTTTATCTTTATTTTTTAGCTTAACTTCTACTTGAGGTTTCTCTAAGATTGCATAATTTGTGTTACTAATGCATTATTTGGAATAGCAGGAGTAGGGCACGCAGCTAGGAATGATGAGTCATGTAGGTGCCAAGCACCAGTAGTAGCCCTGGTGGGAGGGAGGTGGGGCTCAAGAAGCACAAACTCATAATTATCCATCAGTAAGAAAGTAGATAGAAACTACAGTTTATCAGTAATGTAGTATGTGTACCATAAAAATTATTGTGGTATCATAAATAAGAATAAGAAAACTTTTTTGGTGGGGGTTGGGCGGTAGCGCAGCGGGTTAAGTGCATATGGCGCAAGCGCAAACACAGGTGCAAGGATCCCAGTTTGAGCCCCCGGCTCCCCACCTGCAGGGGGGTTGCTTCACAAGTGGTGGAGAAGGTCTGCAGGTATCTATCTTTCTCTCCCCCTCCTCTCTCGATTTCTCTCTGTCCTATCCAACAATAACGACATCAATAACAACGATAATAACTACAACAATGATTTTTTTAAAAAAGAAAACTTTCAGTGTGTGATATGGTAACTGTCATTTTTATATGCATATAAATTGTGTGTGTGTGTGTGTGTGTTTTGTAATATGCACCCTACAAACTACCATCAAATAGGAGCCAGAGTCTTTTTTTTAATTCCCTTTTGTTGCCCTTGTTGTTTATTGTTGTTGTTACTGCTATCATTGTCGTTGGATAGGACAGAGAGAAATCAAGATAGGAGGGGAAGACAGAGATAGGGAGAGAAAGACACCAGCAGACCTGCTTCACCGCCTGTGAAGCAACTCCCCTGCAGGTAGGGAGCATGGGGCTCAAACCGGGATCTTTAAGCTGGTCCTTGCACTTTGTGCCACGTGCGCTTAACCCATGGTGCTACGGCCCAACTCCCTAGCCAGAGTCTTAATAATATTAACACTCATTACTTTCATCCAAAAGTTTTCTTTGCTCTGTTTATTTGTTTGCTTTTTGTTTAGTTTTATCAGGAATCTGTATGTGTGGAAATATATGTTGTTAGCTGTTTGGAGACTTTGTAGAAGAGATATTGCTGTGTATGATCCTTTCCTGGGTGGGAGTTTCTTTCCATTCTGCTTCCGGTGGCTGAGGCCTCTTGTGTTGTTGGTTAATGTTATTTGCTCATTTACTGCTATATAATATTCAATTGTGTTACAGTGAATTTGTCTCCTCCTCTGATAGGCCTCTCGCTGTTGTGATTGAAGCTGCTGCACACTCTTGGTCATGTTTCCTGGGCATGTCTATAGGCAAGAGCTTAATATATAGCCAGGAGTAGAATTTCTGGGGTGGGGGCTTGAGAGAGTGATCAACTGGCCCAGGAAATGTCAGACTGTTTTCTAAAGCTGTACCAAATTACACTCCCACCATATTCTGTGAGCTTCTATCTTTATTTATTTATTTATTGCCTCCAGGGTTATCGCTGGGGCTCGGTGCCTGCACTACAAATCCACTGCTCCTGGAGGCCATTTTTCCCATTTTGTTGCCCTTGTTGAGCTTGTTGTAGTTGTTATTGTTATTGTTATCATAGTTGTTGTTGATAGATAGGACAGAGAGAAATTGAGAGAGGAGGGGAAGGCAGAGGGGGAGAGAAAGATAGACACCTGCAGACCTGCTTCACTGCTTGCGAAGCGACCCCCTGCAGGTGGGGAGCCAGGGACTGGAACCGGGATCATTACACTGACCCTTGCTTTTTGTATCATGTGCGCTTAACCCGCTGTTCTACCACCCAGCCTCTGCTTCTCTGTTTTCAAAAGATATTTATTTACATATTTATTTATTTATTTTGAATAAAGACAAAAATTAAGAGGGGAGGGGAAGAGAGAGAGAGAGACACCTGCAACACTGTTTCACCACTTGTGAAGCTTCCCCCCTGTAGGTGAGTTGAAGGGGCTTGAACCCAAATTGTTGCACATTGTAATGTGTGTGCTCGACCAGGTGTGCCACTACCTGGACCCTATGTGGATTCTCATAGTCACTGTCTTCTCTAACAGCTGTTGCTCAACTTCTTGCAAATCATGTGGCTGCAGAATGTATTTCAGTGTGATCTTGGTTTACATTCCTCCAACACCAGTAGGATTGAGTATCTCTTCATATGTTTACTGAACACTGTTGTTTCCCATTTTGTGTAATTCCAATTTGTTCTGCCTCTTTTTATTGGGCTTTCCTCATTTTTCAACATATTTATAGTTCTTTCCATATATTGTGTTAAAATAATGTTTTTGCTGACTAGGTAAACCTCTCCTTCCAGCATTTAAGTTATTTTTTGCTGTATTTGCTTCAAATTGTGTTCTGAGCAGAAGTTTTTTATGTTTGTTTAATCACATTTACTTAATTTTTTTCCTTTATAGACTGATGCTGCTTTTTAATATCTTAGCAATTTGCTTTCCTCCCTAAGTATCATTCATTTGCAGGAATGATGAATTTAAAAAAGGAAGAAGGAGAGCAGAAAGAATTTAATGCACAGCCCACTTTAAAATGCTCTTCCAGGCCATGTTTTATGCTTTTGTCTCACTAAACCTTGCATTATCATAAAGGTACCAGATGGCTCTGTTCTCCTTTTACTCACTTTCATTTCCCTGACTCTCTATAATGGGAATGGTAATGAACCATGAAATAACCAAGTGGTATGGGGACTAGATTCTGCAAGGGTCTCACATAGTGCTGTGATAGCAAAAGTTGATTCTTAATTTGCCTGAAAAATGGGAGTGCACTGATAGACCAAAGGTACAAATGTCAATCGAAGTGTGTGTGTGTGTGTGTGTGTGTGTGTGTGTGTGTGTGTGTGTGTGTGTGTGTACACGTGCACATGTGTAAAAGATACATTTCTACTTTGGGTTGAAGTCAACTAAATTATAATTATTTGCTGATGTTTTGTTGTTGTTTTTCTTTTAGGTTTATTCATAAAGCTGGATCCTAATAAAAGTTTGACATAAAGGAACTTCTGGTGAATCCCATACCAATCAATGAAAGACTCTCCCCCAGTAGAAGCTGTTCCCTGCTCTGCTCCCCGCCTGTTGAGTTCCCCTAGTAGGATGGGGTCTGCTAGCACTGACCTCCTGAGCAAGATTTTCAAATATAACTCAAGGAACTTCATGTGGAGAGGAATAAAATGTCATATTGGAACATTATTATTATTTTAAGTTTTATTTATAAAAAGGAAACAATGACAAAAACCATAGGATAAAAGGGGTATAACTCCACATAATTCCCACCACCAGAGCTCCATATCCCATCCTCTCCCCTGATAGCTTTCCTATTCTTTATCCCTCTGGGAGTATGGACCCAGGATCATTGTGAGGTACAGAAGGTGGAAGGTCTGGCTTCTGTAATTTCTTCCCCACTGAACATGGCCATGGGCAGGTTGATCCATACTCCCAGCCTGTCTCTCTCTTTGCCTAGTGGGGTGGGGTTCTAGGGAAGCGAGACTCCAGGACACATATCATCTCCCCAAACAATAACTTGGATCCACCTGCATATCAGATGTTAGGCTCAGGGGGAAAAAAACAGTATAGTCATGAGCTCTTTGGAATATAACTAAAATAGGACTAGTAACTATCTACATTATTTTGGTTTTTTGAGAGAAAAAGAGAACCAGAACATCATTCTGGCACGTACATGCAATATGAGTGATTGAATTCAGGGCCCTATGCTTGGAGTCCAACACTTTATCCATTGGACTGCCATATTAAAACTTTTACCACAATGCCAGAGAGCCAAAGGAAGGAAGTATGATTACATGAGCACACATATGTGTGAGTATGCATGTACATGCATTATAAATGAAAAACTTAGCTTTGCTGTATGTAAACATATCTCTTTGGCCAGAATTGGAAACACAACTACTTCCTATAATGGATGCCTCACACATGCTGTCTTGAATTCTGGGTATTTAGCCCCTTGGGCCACTTTTAATACAGACAGTACTATTGTGTATTACCACTGGAAGAAGCCTGTATTTGTTTCTGGCTTCTTAATTGATTCATGCTTTTTTAGCAAATTACCACAGCCTGAGTAGCTTCTAGTTAACAGAAATAGGTTGCTCATTTTTCTGGAGAATGGGAATTAGAAGAGCAAGATGCCAGCATGCTCACTTTCTCTTGAGTTTCTGCTGACTGATCCATAGTTAGCACCTTCTCACCCAGGGTCTAGAACTCTCTGTGGATGCACATTCATAAAACCATTTGTGAGGGCAGTACCTCATTACTCCAGCACTTCCTGAAGGCTCCACCTACTGATATCATCATGGGCAGTAGGACTCCAATAAAAAAATAATTGAGGGTACACAGACATCCAGGGATGTGGGTTTTCATAACACAGCTGCACACACTCGGTGACTTAAAAAACAGAAACTCGCTGTCTTACAGTTCTGGAGGCCAAAGATGCATGTCAAAGTGTCAGCAAAGCTGTGGTCCTTGTGAGGGCACTGGGCAGGGCCTGCTCCCTGTCACTCTCCTGTTTCTGGCAGCCTCTCCATTCCCTGGCTCCTCAGTGCCTCCCTCCAACCCTCCATCTGCATAGGGCCTTCTCTTCTGTGTCTTTTTTATGCCACTGTCCATCTGTGCATATTCTCTCTGTCCATATTTCCCCTTTTTGTAAGGACACAGTCATATTAATAGTGTTCATCCGAATGACCTCATTTTAACTTGATTACTTCTATTAAAGGCTTTCTTCCCAAATAAGACCACATTATGAAATACTGGGATTGGGACTTCAACATTTTTTTCCCTGTGTGGCATTGGAGGCTAGGGGAAGGTCACAGTTTGGCCATAGCAAGAACTTGAAATAAGAATAAAAGTACAATGGGAAATTACTATCCTAGGAAACATCCAGTCTCCAATAGATAAAAGAGAACCTATTGTAGATGTTAAGAGTCTGAGCTTCAGTTTCTTGCCCTTTCCCCTCATGGAGAGTTTAGGATGATCTTTTTTATTTTATTTATTTTTTTAACAGAAACAGAGATATTTAGAGAGAGGGAGGGATATAGAGGGGGAGAGAGAGGTACCTGTTTCACTCCTAGTGAAGCTTCCCCTGGCAGCTGGGGACTAGGGGCTTGAAGCATGTGGTGTATGCACTCCACAGAGTTTGCCACCACCCAACCCCTAGTTTTCTCTTTTTTCTTTTTTTAACTAGAGCACTGCTCAGCCCTGGTTTATGATGAGGCTGGGGATTGAATTTGGACCTTCAGAGCCTCGGGCATGAAAGTCATTTTTGTATAACTACAATAATATTACCACCACCACCCCAGTCTGATTTCCTACAAAATGGCCAAGTTTGAAAGTCAAAAGGATTGGCTATTAACTATTTCATATGGCTAATATGAATTACCTAATAGTTTCAAGACAGTCTTTTTCTTTTTTTTTTTTTTTTTCCTCCAGGGTTATTGCTGGGGCTCACTGCCAGCACCATGAATCCACTGCTCCTGGAGGCCATTTTTTCCCCTTTTGTTTCCCTTGTTGTTGTAGCCTTGTTATGGTTATTATTATTGTTATTGTTGATGTTGTTTGTTGTTGGATAGGACAGAGAGAAATGGAGAGAGGAGGGGAAGACAGAGAGGGGGAGAGAAAGATACATACCTGCAGATCTGCTTCACCCCTTGTGAAGTGACTCCCCTACAATGGGAAGCCAGGGGCTCGAACCAGGATTCTTACTCCTGCCCTTGCGCTTTGCACCACATGAGCTTAACCCGCTGTGCTACCTACCGCCCAATCCCCCAGGACAGTCTTTTTATACCCCAACCAGTCAGCTTGCCATAGCCAACAGATGTGCTAGATTCCACTGCCAGAGTTGACAGACCCCAGGGTGACCAAACTGAGACAGACTCATCCCAGAAGCTGTCTCTGAGGCCCACCTGCAATTCCTGTGGACACTATAGAGATGAGGTTAGCAGGCCATTCTCCCTGGAAGCTAATGGTTGGGTCCACAGCTCTGTGGTCCACACACCTGGCACCAGCCACCTCTGCTCCCCCATATTTTATCTGATCCTGAAACTCCAAAGAGTGTCTCACAGCTTGCCTTCTGTGGGCAGTAAGCATGCTAAACAATGTGAAGCCAAAGGAAGGAGCCATCACTGCTGTCCTGTTTCATTGAATTAGCAGGAGATCAGACAGTGAAATTACTGAGGTATTTATATGTCCTAAACAGACTTGCAAAATTACAAAAACATGCCAGAACTTCACCCAAGGCAGAACCTCACTGCAAGAATGCCAAAGGATTAGATTTTATTTCTATGAAACTTAGCCAGCTCTTATACTTACAGCTTTGGTTCTGACATAGGTTTGGCCATGTGTGAATAGCACAGCCCAAGATCAATAATGGACGAGTTTGGTAGCTGCTAAGACAAGGTTTCTTCTGATATAGTGAGGACGGGCAGCAGACTCTGCCTAGGCTCCACCAAGCCCTGGCATCCTTGACTTCATCGGGTTGTATTTTGATAAGTATGTGAGTCTAACCAAAGGTCTTTGAACAATCAGAAAAGAGGGAGGTGAGAACAGAACTGTAAACAATGGCATTATAGTAACATTTTACTTTCTTTTCTTTTTTCTTCTCCTATTATTATTGCCACCAGGGTTATCCCTGGGATTCACTGCTAACGCTACAAATCCACTGCCCCCAGAGGCCATTCCCCCCCCTTTTTTTATCTGATAGGACAGAGAAATTGAAAAGAAAGGGGGAGACAAATAAGAAGAGAGAACGATAGGCACCTGGAGTCCTCCTTCACTGATCGTAAAGCATCTCCCCTCCCCACCCCTGGCCCCGCATCCCACTATAGGTGGGGAGTAGGGGCTCAAACCCTGGTCCTTGTGCATAGTAACGTGTATTCAACCAGGTGCACCACTGCCCAGCTCGCAGCGTTTTACTTTCTATCAGTAGCATAGATTGTGGTCCGGTATGCCTCTAAACATTACTCAAATGTTTGAGGGATGGATCTTGCCACAATTAATATGTACGTAAAGTTAATAGGAAACTTGGATTCTTGAGTAACTGAAAAACTTCTCAAGTCATCTTATTTCACACTGTTTTAGTTTGATTATTATTATAAGAGCACTGCTCAGCTCTGGCATATGGCAGTACTGTGTATGGAAGCCAGGACATCAGAGCTGGAGCACTGCAGTCTCTTTACATAACCATTATGCTGACTCCCCAGCCCTCTCAGTCAAGAATCTTGGCCTTTGCCTTGAGGATATGATTTTTTTGTGCCTAGCAAATTTTTCCACTCACATTCAGTTTTCTGAGGTGAATCACATTTCATTAACTGAGGAAAACAAAAGCAGCCACAGATAACACAATCAGCTTTCTCCCTCTCCCCCGCCCCACTCCCTCCACTTCCATGAGGTTGTCTGCAAACTTAAGGAGAGTTCCTGAGCCACAGTCATCCTGTTAACATCTCTCAGGTTCTCAACCCTCAGAAATAATGTGAGATCATGTTATTTTCAGATGCAAAGCTTGAAGTCATATGTAATATAGCATCAGATATCTGATAAAGAGGATTTGGGTGATTAAGTGCTAGTAACAAGTGACCCCAGGCAGATAATCCTACAGGGCTGGTTGGGGTTCAGGGTAGCAGGTTTGCAAGACTGTTTTATTCAGATGAGGACCGATCTTACTTTTACGGTAAAGGCCTGGAATCACAGTAAACCAGAGTAGGAAACCAAGAATGTAAAGTTTCGTAGTTTTTATTTTATTTTATTTTTTATTGTTGTTTCCACACAGTAAAAGAAAACCAAAATTGAGGTTCCCAGTGTCAGAGTTGAATTTCTTTCTTTTGTTTCTTGGGAGAGAATATAATTGAAACATTTTATTACTAAAAGTGTCTGTGAAAAGCCAGCCTGTATTTATCCAGCCTAATTCAAAATAAAATATGAAGTGGTTAGTAAGAGGCATGACACCAGAGTACTGTGTCAGGTACAGACCTCGTGGACCACAGTGTGCAGTGGCACAAGACTCACATATGAGAGGTCCTAGGTTCAATCCCTGGCACCACCAATAGCCATTGCTGAGTGGTGCTCTGGTAGGAGGTTGAGAGTTATACTTGGTGGGGGAAGAGACAAAAGGAAGGGAGATCAGGAAGCACATTAAGCTAATTTCAAAAACCAAAGAAACAACTATAATAGTTAATAGTGAACCTGGGAGTGGGCAGGGGAAATGACATAATAGTTATGCAAGAGTTTTATGCTTTGGGTTCCAGGTTCAATCCCTGGCATCACTATAAACCAGAGCTGAGCTGTGTTCTGGAGAGAGAGAGAAACTTAAATTGAAAAATAGAAGAAGTATTTTTTTTTAAATAAAAAGTCTTGCTTTCACAAGACTTGACTTTAAACTGCAAGGGTTACCTCTCAAGAGCAGGAACAGGGGTAGAGGAGACAGCATGATGGTTATTCAAAAAGAATTTTATGCCTAAGGCTCCAAGTTCCCAGGTTAAATCCCCAGCACCACCATAAGCCAGAGCTGAGCTGGGAAAACACAGAGAGAGAGAGAGAGAGAGAAGAGGGAGAAAGAGGGAGGGAGGGAGAGAGTGTGTGTTAGTTGTTTAAATAGCATGTACTCATAGGGAGAGATGTGGGCTTAAAAAGAGATTCACGCCAGCATTTGTTTGGTACAGTGTAGATGAGTGTTCAGTAAACGCTGCATGTACACCTGTGTGGAGAGAGCAGTGCTTTGACAAGGACTCCCTGCCCCAGCCTTTATAGAGAAGAAGTGTGTTGATACTTCCATTGCTGAGGGCTGGGCTCCGAAGCCATGATCTACCACTCCTGGCTGGTGGGATGATTTGGTCACTAGTTTCTTCTAGTAGCATCCTCCAGAAGCCTGTATCCTGTCAGGGGTGTCATCATGAAGGCAAGTCAGAACCAAGGTGGACTTCAGAGAGTGAAGGAAGTCATCATAGTCCAGGACTGGCATGGGGAGTTGGTGAGTAAATGTCTGTGAAGGAGCTGTTGAAATAGATAACTTAGTGTGCTGTTTTGTCATGTATGCACCTCGGGTTCAAGCTTGACCACCACACTGAAGAAAGCTTCAGTGCTGTGGTCTCTCTGCCTCTCTGCATCTTAAAAAGGGAAACTGACCCTGAATTGGCTATAAAATGCCTAATGAAACTGTCTGCACTGGCTGAAAGTCATATCAGCAAGCTTACAAAACATAGCAGATGCACTCTGTTTGGAGCTGTGGTATTAAATAAATGGAACCCTGACACATTTATTGAAATATTTTATATAGCAATTTTGGCCCACTTCCCCATGAATCTAGATTTGTCACCCACTTAAGTAATTCTTTGTCATTCTGGTTTGAGACAGTCTCTCCCTCTAATCTAATCTGGGAGGTCAGGAGCTGCTAGTGGTGGTCTTTATAGCACGTAGCACACAGATTTTCCTCAGAGAGCGGTTTCATAGCACGTTTTTACCACGGAGGTTTGCCTCTGAAAGCTGACTCACAGCACGTAGCAAAACAGAGGTCTGCCTCTGAACACTGTTTTAAGTTTTCCCACCATCTCTTTACTTAGGTCAGCATGACCTGGTTTCCTACAGCAGAACGCCTCCCTCACCCTTCTCCCTTCTTTTATACCTCATGCAGAACTGTCTCCACTCCTGGACTGGGCTGGGCTGGGATTTTAGAACCCTGTGGTAGATCTTATCCTGACTGGTCGTAAAACTTCTACATTCTTCCCCTCCCAAAGGCAGCCACTGAATACTATCTGATGGCAGCCTCCTTAAAGTGATGTTCCTAACACTTTAAAGGTTAACCTTCCCTTTGTTCAGGGCCCAGATTTCTTTAAGAGCACGAGCTCTTGCTGTGGTCCCTTAACATCAATAAACTGTGTTCTCCTCACATCCCTGGAATGTCTCTTGAATCTCTGCTGAGGGTAACTGTTTCTGTCATAACCTTTTCTGCAATAAAATAAGTTTCTCTTTTAGTGCTGTCAAAACTGGAAACCTGTGAGAGGGAGAACCAGCCCAGGGGCAGCACACTCGCCTACCAAAACTGGAAACCTTGTACTAGACCTTGGAGCTGTGCACATTTTAGAGTTGTTCACCAAACTTCACTTTAATAATAATAATGAGAGTGCTCACCTGTCCTGCTTGCAAAGTTTTGGGGTCTTGGAGTGTCGGGGCATAAATACTTCTGACAGGATAACCATCGGTGATAATTAATCTCTAAAGAATATTCACATCTTATTACTTGAAATGTATCCAGTACAAGGGGAGAATTGGTTTTGGTGACATTAATGACTAAAGCGACCCCATATCCATTCTAGTCTCTATTGAGCATCTCTTCCCAATTTCCATTATTACTACCTCTTGTTTTGTCCCTCACTTTGTCTCAGCAAATATAATGAGAAAAGGGAAGGAAAAGTTTATGATTTCTTGAAAGTCACTTTTTTGGGGGTTGAAAGATCATTGGAAATCTTCCATCCTGGGGCATCTCTTAGCTGAGCTATTGTAGTCACCTGGGCCCACCGGCCCCTTCCCTCCTGTATAATAGGTCCATCCCTTTTCTGCTATTTCAACTGCAGTTTCATTGGTCAGTAATACCAGGAAGGCCACATCCCAACTAGGCAGTAGCTTGTAGCTGTTCGGAGTCTTTAACAACCTGTAGTTTTCAAGGCCAAATGGGTGGACTGTGAAATCTAGTAGAGGTGTCTGGGCTAGAAGCCCCTTATTCCTAAGGAAAATTAAATCAGAAGAAATGGCCAGCACATAATTTTGAAGAATTAGTCCTTGGTCTCCATAGTGGGGAGATTTACAGTCTTGCCTAGATAGGGAAGTTCATATAATATCTCATAAGGGAACAGCCTGATATTTCAATGGGGAGATGTCCCTATTCATTTTTTTTAAATATATATTTATTAGATAGAGACAGCCAGAAATTGAGAAGGTAGAGGGAGCTAGAGAGGGAAATAGAAAAATGGACACCTGCAGCACTGCTTCACCACTGGCAAAGTTTCCCCCTACAGGTGAGGACTGGGGCTCGAACTGTAGTCCTTGCACATTGTAATATGTGCACTCAACCAGGTGCACCACCCCACCACCCAGCCCCATGATGTCCTTATTCTATATAAGTAAACATGTAGTCCATGGTAGTTGAATTTCTAGCATGAGCGAAGTGAGGTTTGTTTGTTTCAAGATATCCTCTCTACCCTTTCTGTAGACAAAGATTGCCAGAAAACATGATAGGCCCGGGAGTTGGGTGGTAGCGCAGCGGGTTAAGCACATATGGTGCAAAGCGCAAGGACTGGCATAAGGATCCCGGTTCAAGCCCCTGGCTCCCCACCTGCAGGGGGGTCACCTCACAAGCTGTGAAGCATGTCTGCAGGTGTCTCTCTTTCTCCCCCCCCCGTCTTCCCCCTCTTCTCTCCATTTCTCTCTGTCCTATCTAACAACAATCATCAATAACAACAACAATAATTACAATAACAACAAAAAACAATAAGGACAACAAAAAGGGAAAATAAATAAATATTTTAAAAAATTTAAAAAAGAAAATATAATAGACAATCTCTCCATCTGTCTGTATAAGTTGTATCTTTTTGTTTCTTTACTTGCTTCAGGACTTGGTTTAGTGTATATAATTTACAAATTTTTGCAGACCAGTGACTAGTAATCTCACTGTGTCTACCAGAGTCTGGGATATTTTATCTATTAATATATATATATATATATATATATATATATATATATATATTGCATGTGGGAGGAACCGTTAACATACAACTGTTTTCTACCATATAGAGGTGTTCCACCTAGATCTGATTTCACTTTAGTTTAGTATTCAACCAAATTTAAACAGTCATATTCTAACTCTTGAGATTTACTCTGTTCTCCTTTCTACAAGCCACATAACATAATTTATAAAGAACTTAAATGAGATGATCTCACTCTCCGGAAGATGAAAAACAAGAACAGAAGAGAAAACACAAGTAGAACCTGAACTGGAATTGGTGTACTCCACCAAAGTAAAAGACTCTGGGGTGGGTGGGGGGGAGAGTACAGATCCAAAAAGGATGACAGTGGACCTAGTGGGGGTTGTGTTGTTATGTGGAAAACTGAGAAATGTTATGTATGTACAAACTATTGTATTTACTGTCGAATGTAAAACATTAATTCCCCAATAAAGAAATTTAAAAAAAGAACTTAAATGAATAGAATAACCAAGCCATTGTTATTTTATTGTTTTTATCATTATTATTATTATTATTATCAAGTCATTTATGAGCTTACTTCTATTTGGTAACCCAATAGAGTTAACCATAACATATTTTGAATATCTTTATTAAAAAGTTAGTTTACGATATATTTATTTAGATTACTAATAGAGTCAGATTTTTCCTAATTTATTAGGCCTGAGATTATAAATAACAAGTATTAAGTTCTTAGAACTACTTGAACTGTTTACTCCCAGTATTCAGAGCCAATTAGTCCAAGAATGTCATTATATGTTATCATTAGCAGCAAAACTTTTATAGTAACTGAACAATTGAGTCCCCCTTTTAATATCTCACAAGTTTATCTAGCTTTATTTTATTCTACTCTGATATTCTGTCTACATCTTATATTTATAAAACACACTATAATTTATTATTATCCATCTCTTTTGTTGCTGTTGTTTACTTTCAAAATAGAAACACATTTTATTCTTTTACCTCTCTCAATTTAGTTCACATGCTAGTCCCTTTATATATATATATATATATATATATATATGCTCTTTTCTTTTTTTATATATTTATTTATTTATTCCCTTTTGTTGTCCTAGTTTTGTTATAGTTATTATTGTTGTTGTTGATGATGTTGTTGTTGGATAGGACAGAGAGAAATGGAGAGAGGAGGGGAAGACAGAGAAGGGGAGATAAAGATAGACACCTGCAGACATGCTTCACTGCTTGTGAAGCAACTCCCCTACAGATGGAAGCCTGGGCTGGAACCCGGATCTTTACTCCAGTCCTTTGCACTTTGCACCACCTGCGCTTAACCTGCTGCACTACCACCCTTATATATGCTCTTTCCTTAACTCATTTTACTTATTATTTCTCTATATTCTCACTCAGTCAAGATGAGCTTAAAGAATAATAATACTGGATGTGAGGGCGATCTGTCACCCCGTTGATCGCCAAGGTTGATTCGGCTGATCTGGCTGGCTAGGTGGGTGTCCCCTTCCTCCCTCATCACTCTGTGTGTGTCCCTCCAGAAGCTGCGTGCTCTGTGGAATAGAACAGCCTTCCCCGAATAGAGACTGACTGGTTTTGGTTCGAGGGTATACGAGTAGCTGTGCTCCCCTGCTAGAACCTCCAAACAAGCTCTCAAGAATAATAATACAGTCTTACAATTGTAGACAAAACTCAGTTGTTGAGTGTACTTGTCCTGAAAAACTTAGTAAGATAAGTCATTAGACATTCATCTAAAGATTACAACAAGCACATAACAAAGACTTAGCTGTTTCAATTTGAACTTGCATTTTGTTCTGATAAGAATTACCAAGAGTCTGAGCCTCCTGTGAGAAAAATGTGTTGAAAACACACCCGTCTAAGCCTTAGGAAAGGACTAAGACACAGAGAGACATGAGCAGGAGGGGGGGGGGGAGGATATATATACCAGCAAGCACAAAGGGCAATCTTCTGGGGCTTTTACACATTACTAGGAGATAGCAATGAGCTGTCTGTCCTCTTCCCACTGGTGAATGGGAATGGGCTCACAGTCTAACTATATTTGAGGAAAAGGGGAGGGAATGGATGTATGAAAGCAAGGAGGGTGCTGGGTGGGCTAGATTAACTTTGAAGAAAAACAGGACATGGCTGTAGTCATGCAGACATGTAAAAGTCAGGGGTCTGCAGTCAAATGGGCCTGATAAAAAGCAGGGGCTGCAGACTAATGGGCACTTTCTCACAGTCCCACTGCCTTTCTCTAGCAGCTGGCCTGCTTGGCCTACAGATCAGTTGTTCAGGTTTAGAATGTCCCAGCCCCCATCCCATCTTTTCTCTCTCCTCTCCCGCCGCCTCCCCGTGTGTGTGTGTGTGTGTGTGTGTGTGTGTGTGTGTGTGTGTGTGTGTGTGTTCAGCATTGTCTGATAAGAGTGCAGCTTCAAGGTTACTTACACTTTTAACTTTTTCAACATTTGCAACACAGTTTTCAACGCTTAAAAATACAGTTTCTCATGCCATAAAACCAAACTCAAATGATTAAATTAAAAAATAAATAAGTATGTACATAATTATTGTCAAATTTGTAATTATATTAACTTATTTAATTAATAATTGGCATGTTCAATCTTCATTAGAACTGAATTCCATCCAGAAAACTGATGGTTATAGTATTGGTTAATGTGACTTCAATAATACCTGATTTATTTTATTTTTATTTATTTATTTATTTTACTTTTCTTTATTCTGGACCCTAGGGTCATTGTCTCAATATCTTAGCATCAGTTTGAATGGACTACTTGTTGGAATTTGTTCTAAATTGGACTCCCTTTTATTTTGCATTTGGGGAATTCCAGTTTTAGTCAGTTTATTCCCCATTTTATATATAGATATAAATTCTCCTAAAGTATACAAGATGTAGACTGCCCCAGCCTGCTCAACCTCTACCTGGAGGCTTCTTGTGTACTAACCAAGTAGAATACTCAACACCTCCCCCACACACACCCTCAAGTGGAGGTTTGTTGTGTTTCCCCAGTGAGCTCAACCTCCACTCAGAGGCTTCTTGTCCACTGACATGACCACTCAGCTGGTGCTGTGCTGTATGTGTGTGGTGTATGTGCAATATGTGGGCAGTGCTGAGCTTATGTGCTGTGTCTCGGACCGTTCAACCTCCATCCAGAGGTTTTTTTTTCTTTTATTTTCTTTTTTTCTTTTAAGTTCTTATTTATAAAATGGAAACACTGACAAGACCTTAGGATGATGGAGAGGGTACAACTCCACACAATTCCCACCACCAAACTCCACATCCCATTCCCTTCCCTGATAGCTTCCTTGTTCTTTAACCCTCTGGGAGTATGGACCCAAGGTCATTGTGGGATGCAGATGGTGAAAGGTCTGACTGCTGTAATTGCTTCCCCGCTGAACATGGGTGTTGACAGGTTGATCCATACTCCCAGCCTGTCTCTCTCTTTCCCTAGCGGGGCAGGGCTCTAAGAAAGTGGAGCTCCAGAACACATTGCTGGGGTCATCTGTCCAAGGAAGTCCAGTTGGCATCATGGTAGCATCTGTAACCTGGTGGCTGAAAAAGAGTTAAGATAGAAAGCAGAGCAAATTGTTGACTAATCATGAACCTAAAGGCAAGAATATTGTGGATGGAGATTTGGGGTCTTCATTTTGGAAAAAGCTAGTAGGTCTATCTTAGGTATATTCCAAGGGGCCCATGACCCAACTAGTTTTTGCCTGAGCCTGACATACTCGGTTAGTGATTGAGGGATGTGATTGAGGTAGGTGAGGAGACTCATATGTGTCCACAAATCTTTTTGGATGGGTGTGTTGGGTGCCTTAGGATATATTCCCAGGAGAGGAATTGCAGGATCATAGGGTAGGTCCATTTCTAGCCTTCTGAGAGTTCTCCAGTCTATTCTTCACAGAGGTTGAACCAATTGACATTCCTACCAACAGTGCAGGAGGGTTCCTCTGAGCCCACACCCTCTCCAGCATTTGCTGCTGTCACCTTTTCTGATGTATGACATTCTCACAGGAGTGAAGTGGTATCTCATTGTTATCTTTATTTGTATTTCTCTGACAATCAAAGACTTGGAGCATTTTTTCATAGGTTTCTTGGCCTGTTGGATCTCTTCTGTGGTAAATGTTCTGTCCATGTCCTCCCCCTATTTTTGGATGGGGTTATTTGTTATCTTGTTGTTGAGTTTGGCCAGCTCTTTATGTATTTTTGTTATTAAACTCTTGTCTGATATATGGCATGTAAAGATCTTCTCCACATCCAAGTCCTTGATCCACTTGGAATTTACTTTTATGTTTGGCGAAATATAGTGGTTCAGCTTCATTCTTCTGCATGTTTCAATCCATTGTTTTCAACACCATTTGTTGAGGAGATTCTGCTTTCCCCATTTAATAGTCTATGCATGAATTTGTCAAAGCTTAGATGTCCATAGGTGTGGGGGTTTATTTCTGGCCTCTCAATTCTATTCCACTGGTCAGTGTGTCTATTCATGTTCCAGTACCAAGCAGTTTTGATGACAATGGCCCTATAGTACAGTTTGAGATCTGGGAGTGTGATGCCTCCAGTTCTGTTCTTTCTTCTCAAGATTATTTTGGCAATTCTAGGTCTTTTCTGGTTCCAGATAAACATTTGTAGCATTTGTTCTATTCTCCTGAAAAATGTGGTTGGGATCTTGATGGGATAGCTTTAAATTTGTAGATGGCTCTGGGTAGTATATTCATTTTGATGATGTTAATTCTTCCAACCCATGAACATGGAATATCTTTCCACTTCTTTGTGTCTATTTCAATTTCCTTGAGTAGTGACTCGTAATTTTCAGTATACAAGTCTTTAACTTCTTTGGTTAGGTTTATTCCTATATATTTTACTGTTTTGTTGCTATAGTAAAAGGAATTGATTTCTGGATTTCATCTTCTGCTAACTTAGTATTTGCATAGAGTAATGCCACTGACTTTTCAATGTTAATTTTATAGCCTGACACCTTACTGTATTGCCTGATGATTTCCAAAAGCTTCTTGCTAGATTCCTTAGGTTTTTCTATGTGTACTATCATGTCATCTGCAAATAGGGAGAGTTTGACTTCTTCTCTTCCAGTCAGTATGCCTTGAATTCCTTGCTCCTGCCTGATGACTATGGCAAGAACTTCCAACACTATATTGAATAGTAATGGTGATAGTGGGCAGCCCTGTCTAGTACCTGATCTGAAGGGAAGTGCTTCCAGTTTTTCACCATTGAGTATGATGTTGGCTGTAGGTTTGCTATATATAGACTCCACTATCTTCAGGAATTTTCCATCTATTCCCATTTTTTGTAGTGTTTTGATCATAAAGGGAGGTTGTATTTTGTCAAAGGCTTTCTCTGCATCTATTGATATGACCATGTGGTTTTTGGTCTTGCTTTTGTTGATGTGGTGGATCATGTTGAAGAATTTACATATATTAAACCAACCTTGCATGCCTGGGATAAACCCCACTTGGTCATGATGAACCATCTTTTTAATATACTGCTGCATCCAGTTGGCTTGAATTTCATTCAATATTTTCACATCTATGTTCATCAGAGATACTGGTCTGTAGTTTTCTTTTTTGGTTGTGTCCCTGTCTGTTTTTGGTATCAAAGTGGTGTTGGCTTCATAGAAGGTGGGAGTATTCCAGTGTCTTCAATCTTTTGGAAGACTTTTAAAAGTAGAAGTATTAGTTCTTCTTTGAAGATTATGTAGAATTCATTTGTAAAAACATCTGGTCCAGGACTTTGATTCTTGGAAAGGTTTTTGATAACTGTTTCAATTTCATTAGCTGTGATGGGCCTGTTCATGTTATCTAGTTCCTCTTTACTTAATTTTGGAAGTTAGTTGGTATCTAGTAACTCATCCATTTCTTCGAGGTTCTCTAGCTTGGAGGCATATACTTGTTCACAGAAGTCTTGCATGATATGTTGAATTTCTGCAATGTCTGTTGTGATATCTCCTCTTTCATTTATGATCCTATTTATTGGGTCTTCTCCCTTTTTTGCTTTGTGAGTCTAGCTAAAGGTTTGTCGATTTTGTTCACTCTTTTGAAGAACCAACGTTTACTTTCGTTGATCTTTTGTATGGTTTTCTTATTCTCAATGTTATTTATTTCGGCCCTTTCTTTAGTGATTTCTGTCCTTCTGGTTGCTTTAGGGTTCCTTTGTTCTTCTTCTTCTAGGTTTTTAAGATGTGCAATCAGGCTGTTTATTTGTGATTTTTCTTGTTTCCTAATGTGTGCTTGTATGGCTATGAACTTCCCTCTCAGTACTGCCTTAGCTGTGTCCCAAATATTTTGATAACTTGTGTCTTCATTTTCATTGAACTCTTGAAACATTTTGATTTCTTCCTTAATTTCCTCTTTGATCCAGAAGTTGTTAAGAAATGTACTGTTGAGCTTCCACATTTTGGAACTATTGCTAATCTTTTGTTGATTGTTAAGTGTTAGTTGAACCCACTGTGGTCTGAGAAGATGCTTGGGATGATTTCAATGATCTTGAATTTGCTGATGCTGTCTTTGTGGCATAACATATGGTCTATCCTTGAGAATGACCCATGTAGACTTGAGTAAAATGTGTATTCCAGTTTCTTGGGATGAATGACTCTGAAAATGTCCAATAGTTCTAGTTTATCTATCTCTTCATTTAGCTCCCTTATGTCTTTATTGATTTTCTGCCTGGATGATCTGTCAAGTTGAGATAGTGGGATGTTGAAGTCCCCTACTATAACTGTGTTGCTGTTAATATATTGCTGTAGCTCTTTCAGTTGATGTTTGATGTATTTTGATGGCTTCTCATTGGGTACATAGATGTTAATAATTGTTAAGTCCTCTTGATTGACTGATCCTCTGAGCATTAAGTAGTGTCCAATCCTATCTTTTTTAATCTTATCTACTTTAAAGTCTATTATGTCAGATATGATAATAGCTGTTCCTGCCCTTTTTTGTGAGCCATTGGCTTGTATAATAGTTTTCTATCCTTTCACTTTGAGTCTGTGTTTGTCTTGTTGAGTTAGGTGGGTTTCCTGTAGACAGCATATTGTTGGGTTGTATTTTCTGATCCATCTTCCTACTCTGTGCCTTTTAATAGGTGAATTCAGGCCATTGACATTTATTGATATCAAAGGTTGAAGATATTTTAATGCCATTCTTATAGAGTTTTAGAGTGTTCTGATATATGCCATATTTATGGTGGTCTGACTGTTTATAGGAGACCTTCAGAACTTCTTTCAGGGCAGAGCACTGAGTAACAGTTTCCCCCCAGAACACTGCTCGGTTCTGGTGTATGATTGTGCTACAGGTTGAGCCTGGGACCTTAGAGCCTCAGGTATGAAAGTCTCTTTGCATGACTATTATGTTGTCTCCCTAGCATAAGCACTTCCTTTGGCTTTTGTTTTGGGGGAGACTTTTGGTCACTGTTTCAATTTCCTTGATTGTAATCCATTCATTCATGCTTTTTTAATTCCTCCTAATCCAGTCTTGGAAGGTTGTATGATTATAAGGATTTATCTGTCACTTCTAGATTCTCCAGTTTAGGGGGATATAATTCTTCACAGAAGTTACTCATGACCCTTTGGATTTCTTTAGTAACTTGTAGTTTCTCCACTCTCATTTCCAATCCTATTCATTAAGGTCTTCTATTATAAAAATAACAACAGCAAGGGCTCTTTTTCATGTGGGATTTATAAATACAGCAGATTTATTAGGTGCTTAAAAACTGCAGTAGCAAAATAAGCAAAGAGGGAAAGACCAGCCAGCCATGTGATATGGACCATGAGTCTTCAAGTGTTGTTCACCTGTGTTAAGCTTTTCGACATGTGTGTCCCAAGGAAAACAGCAGTGACAGGAACCAGAAAGCCAAAGATGGAGGGAAAAAAAATCTGTATTTCCTCCACACTCTTCCCTAATTAACTTTTAGTTCTCATAATTCCTTGTGGGGTTTATGTCCTATGCTGATGACATCAACTGTCTGCCCAGGTCTACAGAGGTAGAAGAAAGTGGAGAAGGTGGAGAAGCAAAAGATAGTGAGGGGTTGAGTGAAGCAGTCACATGGGATGGAAGGTTGAGAGAAGCATGGAAAAGAAGAGTCTGACATCACAAAAAGGATTTCTGTGATTTAGGCATTTTGGGGGTAGGGCAGTGGACAGAAATGGTGTGGCATGTGGAACAGTGACCAAGCATGTTTGCCCAATCTTCTGGTAAACTGGTGACTTGATCGTCAAGAAGGACAAGTTTGCAAGTGAGGCAAAGTGGCTTGCTTTGGCCCAGCAGAAAAGTGCAGGAGCATTTGGGTTTGTTTGGTTTTTTTTTTTTCAATTTTCTAATATTTATTTATTCTTTTTGTTGTTTTTTATTGTTGTAGTTATTATTGTTGTTGATGTTGATGTTGTTGTTGTTGGATAGGACAGAGAGAAATGGAGGGAGGAGGGGAAGACAGAGAGGGGAAGAAAGAGACAGACACCAGCAGACGTGCTTCAGTCTGCCTGTGAAGCGACTCCCCTGCAAGTGGGGAGCCGGGGGATTGAACCAGGATCCTTATGCCGGACCTTGCGCTTTGCATTACAGCCGGACTCCAAGCATTTGGGTCTTTAGGAACCTGAGATTTCCTGCCAGAAATGGTTTGAGAGAAAAGAAGGCACATATTTGGATTTGGAACCAAGAAAAGAAAGAGGAGTTATGGAGGAGTTTCATTGTTGGGGGAAGAAAAAAAAAAAGCTTGCAGTTGCTTTAGAGTTAAGAGGCATAAATTATAGGTATGTAGGTAGGTGTCTGACTGCACCAGACCTAAATTTTTATTCAGATCTCTGCCTATATGTTCCCAGATTGTAACTGATAAAGACCTGTGTCTGGGATACCACGTGGAGACAGTTTAAATTTCATGTATCGACTTATATAATTATTAGCTGGAACACTTAATATTATGTAGTCTTAATATTTCTTTCAGTTGTCTGAGTTGAAAATTCTCTTCCTTTAAATGTAGAGTTCCCATAACAAGAATTTTAGGGAAGGGGAAAGTAGGAGAAAACTTGAGATTAAACAGAGGTCACTCACCACAAATGAGTATAGGCTAATCAGGTCCTTCATAGGCTTGTGGAGTCAGGAAGCATAGATTTAAAGTCAAGCTGAAAAACAGCAGGCAAAATGGGTGGGTCAGAAATGCCCCCACATTGGGATCCTCTGCTCATTATATACTGTTCATCCCTTTTATTGCCTTACCTATCTTAAAATCTACTCTGTCATATAATTATGGCTATCTTTGTCTTCTTTTGTGGACCATCAACTTGTATGATTATTTCCCAGCCTTTCACTTTGAGCCTATGTTTGTCCTACTGAATTAAATGTGTCTCCTGTAAGCAGTATATGAATGGTTTATGTCTACCCATCCACACTGCTATTCTGACACTTGTTGAAATTATGAATTTAAAAATACTTCGTTGCTATAATTTTGGATAGATTTGAGTGTTCTTCTAGCTTTTGAATTTGTCCTTCTAAAACTTTTTGTAGACCAGGTCTAGTGGTGATAAATTCCTTCAACTGTTGCCTAGCTGAGAAGCTCTTTATCCATCCA
Source organism: Erinaceus europaeus (assembly GCF_950295315.1). Taxonomy (NCBI): domain Eukaryota; kingdom Metazoa; phylum Chordata; class Mammalia; order Eulipotyphla; family Erinaceidae; genus Erinaceus; species Erinaceus europaeus. The sequence continues at coordinate 52,966,094 of NC_080172.1, forward strand.
CCCAATCCACATGGACGTCTAGAGGAATATAATAATATCTTTGGTTGAAAATCTTTTTCACTGAGTAATCTACAAATGTCCTACCATTCACTTCTGATCTCTAGTACTTCTGTAGAAAAATCTGCTGAAATTAAAAAGCCAGAACTGCTTTCTTCTACACTCCCAAAAAATTTTGGTCCATACTCACAGAGGAGGAAATGAACAGAAAGTCCTAAGCTCCAGTTCCACCAGTAACCAGAATTTCTGTGATAAGGAACCTTTGTTTTTTTTCCCCATCACTGAGAGGGAAGAGCATTTAGGGAAGAGAATCTAGAGAATACCTGATGAAGTCAGGCCCTGTTTCTTTTACCTGAGAAAGAAGAAGAAAAAATATGGACACCCAGAAGCTGTAATAATTATAAGATTGGTTTAGAAAGGAAGTGAAAGGGTTTTCAAAAATGAATAAAAACAAGCGTCACCTTCCATATGGAGTCAGCCATTTTTGCCTGAAAGGCCCACATGATTCTCTGGTGCATGCCTTTTTATTTTCCTAATTAAAAGTTTAAAATACCTGGGGTAGGGGGACCTTATGAGACATATTTTGATAGGGTAAGGAGGAAAAGCCTTTATGAATGGACTAAAAAACCATTCATCTGAATCTTATAAATAAAAAATGAAGAAGTTATGGAACATGTACTCAGTAGAGTACTACTAAGCAATTTTTTTAATCTTATTCATTTATTAGTGGGAATGACAGGAGGAGAGAAAGAACCAGCCATCACTCTGGTACATGTGCTGCCAGGCATCAAACTCAGGACCTCCTGCTTGGGAGTCCAATGCTTTATCCAGTGCTCCATCTTCACTACTGCTCCATCTCCACTGCTCCATCAGACCACTACTACTAAACAATTTTAAAAGACTATATTGTGTCCTTTAGAACAAAATAGACAGAACTGGAGGTGGTTATGCTCAGTAAGTACAGAAGTGAAAGACAACTACAGATGATTTCACTCATAGGCGGAATTCAGAGAATTGAAACACATGAACTTGGTTGGAGTGGGGGAGGAAGAGTCCACCAATCTCTAAGACCTTGGGCAACTGCGGTGGTTATCACTGAGCGGGTGGAGGCGTGGACATTTCATAGTGAGAGTGGCATAGAACTATACCCCTTTTTCTTTCCTTCTTCTAGAATACTTACAATGCAATGGTGTAACTTTAATATACATGTATATTTAAGATATAATATATTATACAATAATATATATTATATATATAATATTTTCCTTTTTGTCCAGAACACTGTTCAGCTCTGGCTTGTGGTTCAGAGAGATGTCAACAGTAGCTGGAATATGGACAGTCTGAGTTGTGAGAATGGTCTTCATTCTCACTGTAGATGTTCTCCTCAGATGATGTTCTTTCTAATCACCTCCAACCGTCATACCCTTGACCCTATCTGCTCTTAAATACCTTGGCTATTGCTAGATCTTCCTTTCTTTTTTTTTTTAATTTTTTTATGCTTATTTTCCCTTTTGTTGCCTTTTTTATTGTTGTTGTAATTGTTGTTATTGATGTCGTCATTGTTAGATAGGACAGAGAGAAATGGAGAGAGGAGGGGAGACAGAGAGGGGGAGAGAAAGACACCTGCAGACCTGCTTCACCGTAGATCTTCCTTTCATTTCTCTTCTCTTTCCTGAACTTTCTCCCCCCCCCCCCACCAGCTGGCATGAAAATGTGGACCTCTGGTCACTTCTCTTCTATTGCTGCCACTACCCAGCTGAACCCTAGTAATTATCAATGAAGGGAAAAGGAAACAGTATACAAGAAAGGAGTTGTACCTACTATATAATACATGGCAAGAATGAGAACAAATCGCATACTCATGTTGATGCAAATATTCCAAGTTAAATTCACACACATAAAAAGTTAAACAAATGAAGTAGATGGGTGTCACACAGAAACATTCACTGTGTTTCTCCACTGCTATGCTCCACATAGGTTTCCAGTGTCTCCCCAATAGTGCCAGCAAGCCACGTTCTGTGACACCAACTGGATCTCCTTCAAATCAGTTCTGACAATAACAGGACTGAGGGCAGAACCACCACCACCACCACCCACACACACCAGCCCCTCAATACTACCCTAGACCACAACACTACCCTACCCTATTTAGCTACCTGACCCCATAATGCTACTCTACTCCACAACACCACTCTACCCCACAATATTGCCCTACCCCACTGTCAATGCCAGTCACAGGCTTAATGTAGGCTCCAAGTTCTCCACAACTTCTGCCCAACTTGACTACCAGTTAAAGGTGCCCACTACCCCTTCCTTAGATCTGCTCCTCAACTGAAACAGCTCACAGAACTTGGGGCAACACTTGGGTCAACAGGTTGACCACACAGAGATGAAGATACTGTAGCAGTCAGCTAAGGACATGCATCAGGTGAGGGTTGGGAGGAGCCTGAGCACAGGAGCTGGGGTGTGTCAACAAGGAAGCTCTCCAAACCCTGTACTTTTGTGATTTTTTATACAAGGTCTCATCACGTAAGCCTGAGACACAGGTAACTCAACCTCCTTGCACTGTGCCCTTTCCTGGGTGAGACTAAATTCCAAGCTCCTAACTACAGCTTGGTCTTTCTGATGACCAGTTGCCCCCTAGGGGCCCACGCAGTCATCTCTTTAGAACACAAGACAGCTTGATCTTTCAGAAGCTGCAAACAACAACAACAACAGTAGCAGATCATTCATTCCACCTGTGTGTGGTTCTGAGCTGCAGAACACGTTACTCAATGAATTACAAACAAGAGACTTTGCAGCCTAGGAAATGGCACAGTAGCTAGAGGATTTGGTTATTTATTTTTATTTTATTTTATTTTTACCAAGCACTGCTAAGCTCTGGCTTGAGATGAGATGCTGGAAATTGGACCTGGAACTCTGGGGCCTTAGATGTGAACAGTGTGTGTGTATGTGTGTGTGTGTGTGTGTGTGTGTGTGTGTGTGTGTGTGTGTGTGTGTGTGTGTGTGTATGTGTGTGTGTAAGTCTTTTTGCATAACCATTATGCTGTCTCACCAGTCCTTGACCAGACTTAAAAACATGAACTGTGGGGGCTGGGCGGTTGCAGTAGATGAAGCACACACAGTCTCAAGTGCATGGACTGGCATAAGGATCCCACTCCAAGCTCCCGGCTCCCCACCTGCAGGGAGGTTGATTCACAGGTGGAGAAGCAGGTCTGCAGGTATCTTTCTCTCCCCCTCTCTGTCTTCCCCTCTTCTCTCAATTTCTCTCTGTCCCATCCAACAAAAACAACAGCAATAACAACAACAATAATAGCAACAACAACAAGGGCAACAAAAGGGGAAAATTGGCCTACAGGAGCAATGGCTTCCTAGTGCAGGAACCAAGTCACAGCAATAACCCTGGAGACAAAAAAAAACACCATGAGCTGCCACAAGTAAGGTAGTAGATAAAGCAGTGAACTCTCAAACATGAGGTTCTGACCCTGATCTCTGGCTGGCATCTCATATACCAGAGTGATGTTCTGGTTCTATCATTAATGAATATGTTGTTTTTTTTTTTTAAGCAGGAGGTCCTGAGTTTAATCCTTGGCATTGCATATGCCAGAGTGATACTTTGGATCTCTCTTACTCATATTAATAAATCAATTGATCATTAGGGGCCAGGTGGTGGCGCACCTGGTTGAGTGTACATGTTACAGTCCACAAGGACTCAGGTTCGAGTCCCCGGTCCCCACCTGTAGGGGGAAAGCTTCACGAGTGGTGAAGCAGGGCTGCAGGTGTCTCTCTGTCTCTCTCCCTCTCTAACATCCCCTTCCCTCTCGATTTCTGGCTGTTTCTATCCAATAAATAAATAAAGATTTTTTTAAAATTTAAAAATAATAAGTAAATAAATTGATCATTCAAACAAAGACTTTTAAGGACTGGCTGACTGAACTCAAGAGGAGAAACACCACCACCCGTATGAGGTCCACAGCCTTGCAGATGCTGGCTGAGCACACTCTCCACTGCCCCAGCCAAAGCTGCATCTCCTCCAAGCTGACCACACACACACTGGCTCCCACTTCCTATAGGTACTGTCACCCTACTCTCTTTGGGGTTCCAAAGCACAGCTTGCCGCTGTCAGCGCTGCTCACAGGAGCCCCTGTCCTCCCCCCAAGGTCTTCCTTTCCCTGCTACCCAGCAAGTGCACATTCCCTGAGCTCACTTTCCTCTTGGATGTGGGGGGAGTACAGGTGTTGTGAGTAGGTTTTCTCTGTTCCAGAATCATCACATCAGAAAACTGTCTAAGTCTTGTCTTGAGACTCAACACTTCTTTCTTTTTTCTTTTTTTTTTTTTTTTTTTAGCTTCAGCATTATCGCTGAGGCTCGGTGCCTGCACTACAAATCCACTGCTCTGGAGGCCATTTTCCCCCCATTTTATTGCCCTTGTTGTTGTTGTTATTGTTGTCATTACTGTTGTTGTTGGATAGGACAGAAAGAAATTGAGAGAGGAAGGCAAGACAGAGAGGTGGAGAGAAAGACACCTGCAGACCTGCTTCACAGCTTCTGAAGCGACACCCCCCCAACAAGTGGGGAGGGGGGGTGGAGGGGGGCCTGGAACCAGGATCCTTATGCCGTCCTTGCTTCATGCCATGTGCACTTAACCCGCTGCGCTACCGCCTGGCCCCCTCAACACTTTTTTCTTCTCTTTCTCTCTCCCCCCTTACCCTCCCCCACTCCTTCTTCCTCTCTCTCTCTCTCTCTCTCTCTCTCCCCGTCTCTCTCCTTGCATAACCATTATACTATCCCTCCTATTTCTCTATCCCTCCTCTTTCTTCCTCCATTTAACAAATAGGCTTTTCGGGGCCAGGCAGTGGAGCACCTGGTTAAGCAAACACATTACAGTGTGCAAGGACTCAGGTTTGAGCCCCTTGTCCCCACCTACAGGAGAAAGCTTCACGAGCGGTGAAGCAGGTCTGCAGGTGTCTCTCTCCCTCTCTATCTCCCCCACTCCTCTCAATCTCTGGCTATCTCTGTCCAATAAATAAAGACAAAAAAATTTTTAAAAAAGGAAACAATTAAGGCTTTTCAGGCCAGATAGCTCCCCTAGATAGTGCACCACTTTGCCCTGCACATGACCCAGATTCCAGCCTGACTCCCACTGCACCGGAAGATACCTGGGTGCTGTGGTCTTTCCCTTGCTTCTCTGTATCTGTCTTTCTAGCAGAAGAGAGTGATGACAAGAAAAGAAGAGAGAAAGAAGAAGGAATTCTTTTTGAACTCAGGACAGCCCTGTCTGCATTCCTGTCCAGGCAGCTTCTGCTCCTCCCCGAGCACTGGGTGGGGCTGGAGACAATGCAGAAAAGCCAGGCTCCTGTGTCACCCCAACCCAGCCTGGCTCCTCCTCTCAGCCAGCACAGAGCTGTAACAGCAAGGCGGTGGCCACACCGAGAGACAGCGTAGTCCTGGTCCACAGACCCAGCACCCATGCTGCGAACAGCTTTCTGTGCTGTGGCAAGACGGGGTCCCCACAAAGCCCCCCCAGGAGCCCCACACCTCCGGCGCAGACTCGGCCCCATCTCAGCATTTGCATCCTCGGTCGACTCCCGGGTGAGTGGGCTCCCAGCTCTGTCATATCTGGTGTGCTGGAGTGGAAGAAGCACCCCCAAACCTCCTCTTCCCAGATGCTGCCAGGGCAGGATGGCCAGTGTGATAGGGAGCTTTGTTTTGGTAAAGGGAAGGTATTCTTGGAGTACCATGAAGGCCAGCTCCCAAACTAAGCCACCAGGACACTTCCTACCTTCCCCCCCACCCCCCGCAAGGGCTTTCCTGGGGTTTTGAGCCTGAGTAATTCCACTGTTCCCAGAAGACTTTTTCTTTCTAGATATAGGGTAAGAAGAGATAGACAGAGAGGGAAGGAAAGACATCACTGCACTACTCCACTACTCATGAAGCTTCCTAGGTGGTGTCAGGCCTGAACACAGGCCCTCCAGCATGGTAAAGTATGCATTCTACCAAATGAGCTATCTCTTGGCCTCCTTTATTTTCCTTTAGATTTCAGACCCAGACAGAGAGGAAGGGAGGAGAACCACCATAACATCACTTTACCTCTCTCAAAGTGTAAGCTCTACTGGGTGAGCTACCTCCTGGCCCCCACTCCTATGTGGTCCCTTTACTCCAAAAGGATCTATATTGGTCCAGTCACATTGGGGGCATCGGGGGGGGGGGCCTTATGTGTGGTCTTGGAAAGCAACTGGTATACTCCGCACAGCTGTGACAGTTGCGTGAGCATCAGACACCTCTCACCCTGTACCTGCTCCAGGCGTGCCTATAAATGGCAGACTTTTCCATGAATCTACACCGGGGTTCTAGCCGCTAGACACTCCCTAGGGGCACCAGCACAGCAGAAGCATAACCAGCAATGGAGCTGTACTGTGCTGTCTCTTTCTCTCTCTGCCTTTCATCCTCTATTAAAAAAAATCACCAGGAATGGTGGAATTGTACAGGCACTGAGCTTCAGCAAAAACCCTAGTAGAAATAAAATAAAATAAAATAAAATAAAATAAAATATTTCCTTGGGGGCCAGACAGTGGCACACTTGGTTGAGCACACACATTACCATGTACAAGGACGAAAGTTCGAGCTCCTCACCTGAAGGGGGCAAGTTTCATGAGCACTATCTTTCTCTTTCCCTTTCTGTCTCCCCCTCCCCTCTCAATTTCTCTCTATCCTACCAAATTAAAAAAAATAGAAAAGAAAAGTGGCCACAGGGAATGATAGATTGATAGTGCCAGCACTGAGCCCCAGCTACTGTTGGTGGCAATAATACAAAAAATTCCCCAAAGAGATGCCTGCCCAGACAGTCCTACAGTGGTGGCCAGAGCTACAGTGGCCCCCCAGGAGAGGGAAGGGTACTGACAACTGCTCTCACTATCTATGACTGTACCCCCTCGGCCAGAAGGGTCTCAGACAGAGTTGATTCTAGCCTGAAGATGTTTTTGCAAACTGGTATTCTCAGCCACACTGTCTTGGTTTCCCCATTCGTACATAAAAGCAGAAACTAGCAGTGCCTAGCCTCAGAGAACTGCCCACCAGTTCCAAGAGGACAACACTTATGTGCCCTCACAGAGCAGCTCATTCGTAATGGTGCATCACAGTTTCCTTGCTCCTCTTTCCCTACACTTCGGCATCCCCTAGCCAGTCACCTACAGAGTCCCCACAGGCTCTGCACAAAATAGGACCATCTCCCCAGGCTGCACTGGCAGGAGAGACTGATAAACTCAGCAGAATACTGGCTAGGGTAGTCGGGAGGGTGGGGACAGGAGGAGGCACTGTATTCTCAGGCATGGGGTCCTGGGTTTGATCCCTGGCATTGCATGTGTCAAAGTGATGCTCTAATTCTCTTCCCCCACCCCCATCATCATTAACGAATAATAATAAAAAAAAATCTGGAAGATGAAGGAGACTGAGGAGGAACAGAAGAGAAGGAGGGATAAGAGGAGAAGGTAGTGGAGGAGGAGGAGCTAGTTCAAGGTTGTACGGTTCTACCTCACACCTCCAAAAACCCCTATCTAATCTCCTGAGTCTTTCCCACCCAGATCACCCGGTTTTGCGTGGAGAAAACAGACCTAAAGGACTATGCCCTTCCCAATGCCAGCTGGTGCCCCGACATGCTGAGCCTCTATCACGAGTATCTGGAGAAGACCAAGACTGAGAATTGGGTCAAGCTGCCCTCCTTCAAATCCAACAGAGATCACATCCAGGGACTCAAGCTCCCTATTGGGTTTGAGTCCCCACTTTCCTCAGGTAAGGCCTGAACACAGAGACCCAGCCTTCACCACACAGCCCCCCACTCCCCAGTCCTCCTGGGTCCAGTCAGCCCTGTGTGTCCAAGAAGGAAATACCATAACTCTATCCAAACCTCAGACAGGAGTTCTTTCTGGGGCCTGGGAGGTAGCTCACCTGGCATGCATTACCACAGGCGAGGCCCTGGGTTCAAGCCCAAGCACCACATGGGAATATCAAGGGCAACATCAGGGGGAGCTCCATGGATAGTGGAACAGAGCTGTGGTGTCTCTCTTTTCACAATGCCTCTCTCTCACTCTCCTCTCCACCATCCCACCCCCAAGAGAATAAAAGGCTAGGGACACAGAGTGATATCTCACCAGACTTTGGGGTCCCAGAGGTCCCAGGTTCAATACCCAGCACCAACATAAGCCAGAGCTCTGCTTTCTCTCTCAAATAAATAAATCTTAAAACACACACACACATTTTTTTTTCTTTAAAAGAATGAAAAATTTGGCCACTGAGAACATGAGACTTTGGGTTTATACATCCTTAGCACCATATTAAAAATGGAGGAGGAGGAGAAGGAGAAGAAGCAGCTGGTGTTGTTGTTTTTGTCATGCACAAGACTCAGGTTCCAGCCGGCCTGGCCCACACTGCACTAGGGGAAGCTTCAGTGCTGCTCTGCCTCTTCCTCTGTCTCTGTCTCTTGAAAAACATCGACCTTCAGGTGCCCCCAGAAGTGGTGCAGTGGAGAGAGCATTGAACTGTCAAGCCTGAAGTCTCGAGTTCAACCCCTGGCATTGCATGTGCCAGACTGATGCTCTGGTGCACACACTCTCTCTCAACAAATAAATATTTTAAAATAAAAAGTCAGCCCAGAGCGGTAAAGTCCCAGTGATGGAAAATAAACAGAAGTTCATTCTGCTGACTGATGCTGCTGCCTCTGACAGGTGAATGTGAAAGTCCTTGTGGCCTCACTTCTCCTGCCTGGAAATATCAGCGTCTCAGGCACTCCTCATTCTCCTGTTCTTCCTCTTCATCCTCCTTTCATCTCTCCATCTCTCTCTCTGTCTCTCTCTCTCTCTCTCATCTTTCCTTTTGCATGTGTGTTCTTCCTGTCTACTGATGAATGGGTGGTAGGGCAGGCAGATTATTTTGTGACTCACAAAAGGTGCCAACAGAGCAAGGACACCTTCATAGAAGTATTTTTTCTTTTTTAAATTTAATTCCACCAGTCCTGGAAGGCTTCTCTTTTTTTTTACAGAGGGAGAGAGAAAGACAGAGAAAGAAAGAAAGACACCACAGCACTATTCCACCATATGGTGATCCTATGGTGGTGAGAGTGAAGGGGGGGGGGGGCTCAGCCTCGGGTTCTGACACATGGTAACGTGCAGTGCACTGAAGAGCCACTTCTCTGTCTCATGCTCCAACATTTTTACTTATTCTTTTAAATATTTTTTGCTTATATTGATTTTTGTTAAATTTTCTTATGTTTGATAACACAGAGAGAAACTGAGAAGGGAGAGGGAGAGAAAAAAGAGAAACATTTGCAGCACTGCTTCACTGCTCATGAAACTTGCCCCCTACAGGTGAGGGCTGGGACTTGAACCAGGTCTTTGTGCGTGATGATGTGTGTGCTCAACCAAGTGTGCTACTGCACCCGCTCAATAGTAAAAAAAAAAAAGAAAGAAAGAAAGAAAAAAGACTTGGTGCCCATCCCAAAAGAAATGGTGTTGGGCAAAGCTTAGCAGTCTGGGGGACTCAGCTGAACTTCTTTTCCTGATTAATGTTGTTATTTTGGGGCCAGGTGGTGGGTGGCGCACTTGCTTAAGTGCACACACTATGGTGCACAGGACCTGGGTTAAAGCCCGTGGTCTCCACCAGCAGGGGCAAAGCTTCACTAGTGGTGAAACACAGCTGCAGGTATCTCTCTGTCTCTTTTCCTATCTTCCCCTCCTATCTCAATGTCTCTGTCTTTATCCAATAATAAATAAACATAAATATTTTAATATTTTTATTTCAAGTCAGAGGTGATGGTGAACCACGCTTTTTCTTTTCCACCTGCCCCCTGGCAGGCTGAAAGCTCTCTGAGCAGGGAAGATGGGTGTCCTCTGTGCCTGGCTAGGCACCCTGGCCCCATACACTCCTACCTCGAGCTGCAACTCTGCCCGCTGTGTCTCCCCAGCCCAAGGTGAATATCGCATCCACACCAGAGGCATCCAGATGGAAGGGCAAGGCTATGAATACGTCATCTTTCTCCAGCCCTCCAAGAAGAAGTCAGTCTGTCTTTTCCAGCCAGGCCCCTTCCTAGAGGGAGCTCCCGGGTAAGGACACAGGCAGGGCAGGGACTGAGGCTGAGGGTGGGCGAGCTACCTTGACTACTTTCTGGGGCTTGACTCAACAGGTGAATTGGAGCATGGGGTCTGTAGCTCATTGTTAGGCAGGAATTTCTCGCTTTTACCAGTACACTGCTCAGCTCAGGCTGATATTGGTGCAGGGGATTAAACCTAGGATTTGGGAGTCTCAGACATGAAAGTTTGTTAGCATCACTCGAAACTTTACATCAGGCTCAACCTGACGCTGTTAACTGGCTACAGAAGAAGGGCAAACGCTAGAAGAAGAACTATTATGCTATCTCCCCTACCCTATATGCCCTTTCTACATGGGATCTTTTGGAGAAGCAGAGCAGAAGCCTATGTTCATTAGGGGGTCGCTTCCTGTTTTATTCAAGTACTAGGTATGGAGACAGAAGTTTATGTCTTACTACCTGGGGTAGGGACAGGAGCCTTCTCTACTGACATTCTCAGTCAGGGTGGCTAGGAGTTAGAATTCTGGCCCCTTCACTTGCTAATGTCTTTTTTTTTTTTCACAAAGTATCCCAATCACTGTATCTTTATTTTTTTATTATTTTTATTTATTTATTTTTACCAGAGCAGTACTCAGCTCTGGTTTATGGTGGTGCAGGGAATTGAACCTGTGACTTTGAAGCCTCAAGCATGGGAGTCTCTTTGCATAACCATTATGCCATCTACCCCCCGCCCTACTAATGTCTCAATTCAGTCTAGAGGCTGAGTTTTCTCTGGCTCCATTTTTTGTTTTTGTTTTTTTAATATATTACTTGTTTATTTTAGTTAAAGAGATACAGAAAGAAAGAGACACATGAAGATACAAAGTGCTGCTCAGTTCTGGCACATGGTGGTGCTGGGGATTGTCCCTGGTACCTCGGAGTATCAGGCATGAAAATCTTTTGCAAAAGCATGTTTTTTCTCAAGCCCTGGCTCAGTTTTGGTTTTGGGTTTTTGTTTGCTTGTTTTTGTCTTATTTCATCACCTGGCAAAAAAAAAAAATACATAGTTTTACATTATGCCACAGCCGGCAGGACACTCCCAGACTAACTGATCAGGTCCCACTGGTGTAGAAAAGGGGGAACCTCTATTGAAGTCTGGCATTCTCCAGTAGTAAGGGGCCTTAGAGGCCACTTCAACAAGAACATGGAGAACTCGGCAAAGGACAGGATTAGAAGGGGTCAGGGGTGTCAGGCCACTGGTGGTCTTGGAACCCCAAGAAAGTAACTCCAGCTCTGGTCATTAGTCTCTATCAGAACCCTGGGACAGCACTGTTTACCTGTGAGTTGCTGAGAAACCCAGCAACTGTGTGAGACACACAGTTGTGTTTTATGTATGTATACATGCACATAAAGCACAACACAGCCAGCACACACCTTCCATTGTAATCCCTTGTTTCACCCACAGGCAGACAGGTACCCAGGGGAAGGTAAAGTACCCAGCATGGCACAAATGATGATCAGGGTTGGGGCAAAGACTCTAATCCAGGACTTGGAACCCTGCATCCACTGCTCTTGCCACTGTACTTCGCTGCCTCTAAACTTGGCATTGACCTTAGAAAATGCTCACACTGCAGATAAATAGACAAGCAGAAAAAGCAGGCCATTCCCAGGCCTGTTTCCTCAGGTCACTGAGTCACCAAAGCCAAAATTACCTGCCTCCTTCTCTATTGTATTCCTGCTTGAGATAGGTGAGGATGAAGTCCTGAGAGGGAGAGAGAGGAAAAGAAGAGGCCACCAGCAGCACTAGAACCCCGAAGGCAGGAAAGGAGCCCAAGGCTATATAACAGAATTCATCAGTGCCCTTCACCAGTGGCAACATCCCTACAGGCCATGGTTTGTAACTGCAGCCCCATCACCTTAACCTTGCCAAAAGCAGATCCCGGGGGCAGCAAGGTCAGGACATGCATCCTGGCCCATTTCTGAAGAGGGAACCCCTCAGAAGGCAGATACAAGGGTTCGTGGAGGTGGGGCAAGAGAAACAAAGAGAGAACATTAGACACTGAGGCTAGTGAATTGGGGGCGGGGGGACAAGGAAAAGATTAGCACCTGCCCAAGTAGTGAGGAGGGGTAGGCTGCAAGCTGACCCAGTGCTCCCCTGAAAACTCCACGCCCTCATCAGTCTACAGGCTTCTGGCCATTGAGGAGAGAAGGGAAGAGTATGTCTGGACTTCTCTTCTTCCTATTCCTCCTCTTCTCTATTTCTTCCTCTCCTTCTCTTTTCTTCCTCCCCCCTCATTCTCTTCCTCCTCCTCCTCTTCCTTCTCTTCCTCCTTCTCTTCTTTTTCCTCCTTCTCCTCCTCCTAAAATTTAACTAAATCACAGTTAAGCTCTGATTTGTGGTAGTACTAAGGATTAAGCCTAGGACAAGGGAACCTCAGGCATAGAAGTCTTTATTTTATTTTTGTTAGTGATTTCATAATAGTTTAAAAGGTCCTAAGATTACATAGGGGTATATTTCCAACCCACACTCACCACACCACAGTTCTCAGTCCTCCTCAACCCATTCTCCCCTCCCCCCAAGATGACCACCATAGTTTTCACAAGGTCTAAGTGACAGCTTGACTACTTTTTTTCATTTTAACTAGTTCATGTGTTTCAGTCATACAAATTCCATTTGTATAACAAATAAGCTATCTCTCCAGCCCAGACTTGACTCCAACTTTTTTTCTCCCTCAGTCAATGCAAGGAGGAGGTGGGAAGCATATGGGAAGGTATGCACACATCACTTTTATCTGATGAGATAGTAATCACTTTGATTTACAACTCATACTGGGAAAACTGGAGCTCAGGCAGGTGTGCAACTTACTCAAGAGAGAACAAGGAGTGAGTGATGGAGCAAGGTGGACAGGTAGATGTGGAATCCCAGCCCCCAGTTCTTTCTTCTCCCAGGGAGGAGGCAGCCTGTGGGTGCAAGAAAAGGAGGGAAGCCAGGGCAGCACAGCAGGGACAGTGATCTGGGGGGTCAGAACCTCAAATTAAAAAGCAAGTTCTAGGGCGGGTGTAAATAGCATAATGGTTATGCAAACAGACTCTCATGCCTGAGGCTCTGTCAAGTCCCAGGTTCAATCCCCTGCACTGCTCTGGTTAAAACATAAAAATAAAATAAAATAAAATAAAAGCAGGGGGTGGGCACAGCTTGCTCAGCCACTCATCTGTTGTTGGACACCTGGGTTTTGGCTTCCAGGTTTTGGCTATTGCAAATTGTGCTGCTAAGGAAACACAAGTAACTCTTAAGCACCAGTTCCCCAACCCAATCCCTTGATAAGGTGGACAATAAAAGCACATCATACATTATGGCTATTCTAGCAGTCAGATGACTGGGTTATGTAGGCAGGTTTGGTTTTTGAGAAAGAGTATATAGATCAATCACTTCAATGCATATTTTAAGGCAGGTAAATAAAAAACACTGAAAGTAAGCATTGCCCAAGTAATAGTCATTTAGCTGGTGATATCAATAGTACCCACTCTTTGTACTTTAAGGGAAAAGCATGTTCCTCTCTAGGGGAGAAGGGGAGTGAGGCATGCACTTTACTCCGACCTGTTAGGCTGTATCCTTCTCAAGAATCAATTCTGTTTGTTCCCAAACCCTTTTATGCCGATTGTACTTATAATTACATAGTTAATCTAAATATTATGTAAAATATGAATGCAAATAAAGGTGGTTCTTTGATTTTAAAAAAAACAGGGAGTTGGGTGGTAGCGCTGCGGGTTAAGCACACGTGGCATGAAGTGCAAGGACTGGCATCAGGATCCCGGTTCGAGCCCCCGGCTCCCCACCTGCAGGGGAGTCGCTTCACAGGCAGTGAAGCAGGTCTGCAGGTGTCTGTCTTTTTCTACCCACTCCGTCTTCCCCTCCTCTCTCCATTTCTCTCTGTCCCATCCAACAATGACAACAAAAATAACCACAATGATAAAACAGCAATCAGTGGATTTGTGGTGCAGGCACTGAGCCCCAGAAATAACCCTGAAAGCAAAAAAATAAAAAATAAAAATAAATAAAAACAAAAAAAATCAAGTCTTAGAGGGCCGTGCAGTGGTGCGCCTAGTTAAGCACACATATCACCATGCGAAAGAACTGGGGTTCAAGCCTGGGCTCCCCACCCATCTGCAGGGGAGACACTTCACAACTGATTAAGTGGGTTTGAAGGTCTCTGTCTTTCTCTCTCCCTTTCTTTCTCCCTCCCTTCTTAATATCAAATTATCCTATCAAATATCAAATTGTCCTATCAAATTAGCACGTGCAATATACCAAATGCATCACCACCCAGTCCCCCCACCTTTTACTTTTAAGACTTGCTTCATTTATTACATATGAGGAGGAGAGGGGTTCACTTAAAGCAGAGGAGGAGAAAAAGTGGGGTGACACGGACTGGGGACACAGCATTATGGTTTTACAAAAGATTTCATGCCTGAGACTCTGATGTAAATGGGAAATCTATGAACAAAAGCTGCAACACCTGAGGTCCAGGAAAGCAGTTTTTTATTGATCCGTCAGACCCAGATTGGCTCATGCCGTGACTTTCTGGGTCCCGAGTCTCAGTGAAGTTTCTCTTTTATACAATGACAGTTTCTTACACAAGCACACAGAGAAAGGTGGGGTAATGATTCACAATTTAGAGCTGAGTACCTGCCCCTGCCAACCATGAGAGAGATAGAGGGGACGTGTACGTCGCAGCAGGGTTTGGGGTGGGGGGTGGGCTGGACAGGAGAGTACTAAAAAGTTAACTTGCTTAAAAGCCCTCAAGGCCATGCAAACACTAGAAATGAAGGGGGATTAAACTTGGAACTTATAGATGTCTTTTGACCTGGTACAATTTGTACCTTATATCACTGAGGCCTCAGGTTTAATCCCCAGCACCACCATGAGCCAGAACTGAGAGGTGTTCTGACCTGCCTTTCTGTATCTTTCCCTCGGGATCTTTCTCTTATTAAGATAAAGTAAATAAAATAAAAGAGAAAGAGACACAAGCCAGAACACCACTATGGTACATGTAGTCAAGAGCCTCAGGCATAGAAGTCTGATGAAAGCTATTTCCCTAGCTGTGCAAATGGAATATCTCTATTTTCCCCAGCTTTCCCAGCAGGGGGATGGCTTTATCTTGATGACCATATTACATGGTGAGAATGAGACACTCACACACTGTAAGCAAATGTTTGCAGAATCCACTACACTTCCTAGACCAGAAGTCATGGCTCATTTTGCACCATCTTGCCTGGTGGTCAGGACAAGGACAGTGAAATCTAGCCCCTGGACCCTGCTTATAATTGCCAACAGCAATTAGATAATGAATCAGGGGGGTGGGGGTATGCCGGACTAGTGTGGGGGTGCCTCTTCCCGGGCTCATACTCTCTGGGTTGGAGAGAACGCAACCGGAGCCAACCTGGGCTGCTACTCACTCAACGACTCGAGAGAGATGACTCAGGAACAGACTTGTGGCAAGACAATGCAATGTATTTATTAATCAGAGAACCAAGGCTTTTAAAGGGTAGACCCAGAAGTGGCAAGTCAGAAATGGGTATGGGTAGGAAAGGGGCAGAGAAAGGCAAACGGGGCTGGGAAGGTAGGAACTTCCTGAGCAACTTTTGTGAGGGTTTTAACTGGTAGGATTAATGATACCCTGCAGGCAGGGAGGGTCTTGAGGGTAGAAGGAAGATAGATCAAAGGAATGGAATCGGTGGGGATCTTTCAGGCAAAACAATGATTATGTAGATAGGTCATAGTATCAGGAATGCAGGGTGCTTTGTGAGCCCTGCCAAGCTCAACCACATGTGCACAATGTCCCGACAGGGGTAAGGGGAAGGTTTCTCTCACTGCTTCCTTTAGGGTAAAAAAAAAAAAATCAAAAAAAATAATAACATGGTCTAGGAAGTAGCTCAGTAGTGTCGTTTTCGATGGGTTAGGTTGTTTTCACCGGGATAGCTTCATGGGCAGGTAACAGACGACCAGGGACTCATAGTTGAGCTGTAGGCAGTATCTCTTTATTCATGCAGGACGCAGCACAATCTAAGACGAGCTAAGCTAAACTCAAGGTAAAGTACTCTAAAACTCACAATGCTGTCTTTATATATACTTGTCAAGTAGGGTGGAAACAGGATGTGACACAGAGAGGGTGGAGAGAAAAGTGACTGGTGAAAATCAGAGTGTGACAAAGAAGGGGCAGAGCAGGCGAGAATCCTATCACTGAACCACAGTGCCCTGGAGGGAGGGTGGAACTTGTTAACAGTGGTTATGTAAATAGAATAGTGTTAAGCAGGGGGGATTTAAACCAAATGAAACAGAAGGGGTCTCATGCATACCAACAATTCCCCCTTTCTTTTTAACTAATGGCCATTGTGGGGTGAACAGAAACGTATATCGTACAGGCATTTTCAAAAGAATTGGCATAAGACATGGAAAACAAAATAGGCGAACAGCAATAACCAGTGTGATGCCAAGGGGAGCTTTTCTTGCCTCAAAGGGCAAGGCCTAGCAGGCGAAAGGGCATTTCTTGCCTCTGGGAACGCTTCATGCCTCTGGGGGCATCTCTTGCCTCAAAGGGCGTTTCCTGCCTCTGTGGGCATCTCTTGCCTCTTGGGGCGCTTCATGCCTCTGTGGGCATAACCTAATAAGGAGGGGGAGTTTTCTGCCTCTGGGACAGAGCCTGCAGGCGAGGGAACATGGTCTATAAAGTCTCAAGGCAATAGGCTGAAGTTAGTCTTTGAGAAACACAGCAGCGTGTACCAGTAAGTCCGATGGAGGTGTCAGTCCAAAGTAGCTGACCACAGAAGAAAATGTCAGAGGATGAAATGCTGTACGTCTGTCTCGATGGGGAATGTCGGCCACCTGAATTCTGCTTTTCTGTAGAGAGTGATCTTTGGAATCTGTGAATCTGTTTCTTCAGGTCGTGCCAGGTCTCATCATTGGTTTCCGGGGGTGATGTCAGAGAACAGGATCCAAATGGATTTCCAGGAATTCTATTTGAGTAGATGCTTTTTCATGTGAAGACTTTGACAGCTGAAATTCACTTACTTGTCAAACAAAACTTGTAGCAGATTAGAAGTTTACTATAATTGATAACTCCATTATAATTGGAAGTCCTTTCTAGTATGATTTTAAGGTTGTTTAAACAGTTTAAACTCAATAAAATGTGGAAAGGTAAACAGAAGAACCATGGTTAAAAGCCTCAGGCATGAGAATAATTAACATAATCATTGCACTATCTGCCCCACCCATAACTCATACAGTTTTCAGGATTAAACGTTTCAGATTCATGTCAAGACGTAAAAGAGAAATCAAAGGAGGGAAAAAACAACTTTTTGCATTGTTTCTGGATGTCTCTAGAAATCATGGCTGCGTCCAGCATTTTTTTTTTAAGTCAATGTCAAACAAAAATTCAGTCATTCAAATCATTCTCTTATGAAACGCAACTTGAACCAGATTATCAAGATCTCACCATGTAGGATTAAGAATCCCTGGAGGGCGACCTAGTTCAAAAAGCTCCTCGAAATTCCATTTAGGGTGCTTCGGACTGTTCCTGCTGGATTGCTTCAGGCACCCATTTTTAAAAGTGTCTTCCCATCGAAGAAAGAATCCAATCAGGAGAGTAGAACTAACCACGTGTCTCCATACTTGGGAACTGCCAGGGTACTGGAGAATGCTCTTCAAATTAGAGTAGTCCTTCTCCATGGGGAACATTCGAGAAGAAGTCCAGAAAGTCCCAGTGGAAATCCCCATGCATATCCCAAGGTCTATGATTACGGTCATAAAGAACCAAATTGTGGCCCGGAGCAAAATGTAGTCCTTTTCCTCAGAAAACATGGGAGAGGGAATCCAGAAAGTCCAAGGAGAAATCTCCGTGCATCTCCCAAGCTCTATGATCCTGGTCATAAGAAACCAAAGTTCCCGGTGAGGGAACCGAAGTGTGGCCCAGAGTAAAATGTTCCAGAGACAGAGAAACTGTCTTATAATGAAACAGTAGAGGCTTTGGCAAACCTCTTCGTAAGTAAAAGAGAAGACCATAGTGCATAGGTAGGCAAAGTCTTCACTTATCTGGGAGTTGCGCAGGTCTAGTCCCACGTTGTGGCGCCATATGTCGTTTTCGATGGGTTAGGTTGTTTTCACCGGGATAGCTTCACGGGCAGGTAACAGACGACCAGGGACTCATAGTTGAGCTGTAGGCAGTATCTCTTTATTCATGCAGGACGCAGCACAATCTAAGACGAGCTAAGCTAAACTCAAGGTAAAGTACTCTAAAACTCACAATGCTGTCTTTATATATACTTGTCAAGTAGGGTGGAAACAGGATGTGACATAGAGAGGGTGGAGAGAAAAGTGACTGGTGAAAATCAGAGTGTGACAAAGAAGGGGCAGAGCAGGCCTATCACTGAACCACAGTGCCCTGGAGGGAGGGTGGAACTTGTTAACAGTGGTTATGTAAATAGAATAGTGTTAAGCAGGGGGGATTTAAACCAAATGAAACAGAAGGGGTCTCATGCATACCAACAAGTAGACATAGCACTGGACTCTCATATCCTGACATTGCTTGTGCCCGAGTGACACTCCGCTTCTCATTCTCCCTTCCTCATTTAGTGTGTGTGTGTGTGTGTGTGTGTGTGTGTGTGTGTGTGTGTGTGTGTGTGTGTTTTAATGTCCTGGTGAGATGGAAGGATTGCAAAAGTGAGTAATCCCTAATGCATGCTGAAAGAGATCCAATGGGAGAGAAGGCCAGTGGATACTGACAGGAGCTCTGTATCCTTTCTTGATCAACTGCCCAGGAGTTGAAGAGTGATGCTTTGCAGGGGCCTGGGAAGAGGCTGAGATGGGATGGTCCAACTCAGGACCCTTGCAGACCTGGCTTTGCTCCCACCTCCCACAGGTGTGCCCATGGAGGTTCTCTGGCTGCTATGATGGATGAGACCTTCTCTAAAACTGCCTACTTGCTTGGAGAGGGACTGTTTACACTAAGCTTCAACATCAGGTTCAAAAAGTAAGTCTGGAGCATCCCAGCAGGTGGTGCAGTGGGTAGTGTTGGGTTCTCAAGTATGAGGTCCTGAGTTCAATCTCTGGCTTCACATATTCTCTCTCTCTCTCTCTCTCTCTCTCTTTCCATTAATAAAGAGAAATAAATCTTTTTTACAAAATAGAAAAATGGGATGGAGTAGATAACAGAACAGGGAAGACAGAATAATGGTTATGTTGACTGACTGGCTTTCATGCCTGAGGATGCATGGTCCCAGGTTCAATCCCCCACAACACCATAAGCCAGAGTTAAACAATGCTATGGTAAAATTAATAAATAAATAATAGTAATAATAATTACTTTTTAATGAAAATATATAATGGAAAAGCAAGACAAGGAAGACATTAAAAAGTAGTAAGTGCGCACCCCCGAGCACTGGTCAAAGCATCACCCTTGTTATCACTGCTGGGGTGACCACTCTCAGGTTAGGGGGTCAGGGTGGGGGGGAGAAGCTGTGCCTTTCATTCCTGTCCCCATCATTCCAGCCCCTGCACAGGACACCACCTCTGTCATCTGAGCCCAGAGTCACTCAGGCCCTTAAGGCAGGGCAGGAGGAGGAAAAGAATTGGAGGTGGGGTGGGGGGCAATACAGGGATGAAGTGATGAGAGCCAGGGGTTTCCCAGAGGGCTGGGCTCAGTCACCACCCCCACCCTCCCAGCCTCGCTCCCCTAGGCTCTTTGATCATGCTGAACGTGGACATAGAGAAGATTGAAGATCAGAAGATGTACCTGTCCTGCATCGCCCAGAGCAGGGACCAGCAGACAGTCTATGCCAAGTCTTCAGGTAAGTAGGCCTCAGCCTGAGCCCCAGGTTCATCCTGCCCACACACCCTACAGAACAGGTAGACAGACAGATGGGAAGCAAGAAGCAGGCACAGTGATGATGACTCGGTGAAGGGGCAGCTTTTGAGTGTGGGGTTGGGCACCCACTACAAACAGAGTTGAAGTAAGGGAGAACCTAGCTGAGACTTCTCTTCTGTGTCTGGCTTGTCCAGCCTGTCCCAGGGCAGCACCAGGGGCCAAGTAATGGGGTGGGGGGACTGTACAGCAGTCCTGGGCATGTCTGTCTTCTTGTGCAGGTGTGTTCCTTCAGCTGCAACTGGAAGAGGAGTAACAGTCACTGTGCCTTCAGTCGAACCACTGCTGCCCCACCACCCACCTAACCTGGGACCCACTGTCCAGCAGGGAAGGGCCCCTGAAAACAAGTGTGGGGAGGACATTGTTTTCGAATAAAGATCCTGCTGTAGGTGAAACTAGTCTTTCTGGGGACTCTGATACACATACCTTCCCATTCAGGAGTGGGAGAGACAAACAGATGGACAGAAGGACAGAGAGAGGACCTGCTGGGCAACAGGCAGCAGGTGACACAGAACAATGAAATGCACAGGCTCAGAATCACAGAGGCCCCTCAACTGCCCCCCATCCCACCCTCATGATGTATTTTGAAGAAGCACAAAGAGTCAAAGTCACTCGTTTGAAAGGCATCAGAAGAGATTTTCTAGAAGACACTGTGCTTAAACAGTCTCTCACTTAAAAAAAAAACTTTTTTTAGTTCATTAATGAGAGAAATTGAAGAGAGAGAACACAAGCATCACTTTGCAGGACTTTTAGAATGCTCCTGTGGCCTGTAAAGGGGAGCCAGGTAGGGGAGCCCAAGTTTACTTCTTTGGTGGGGGAGGGCGCATTTCCATCAGGTATTACCAGCAATGGAGACAGGCCTGAGGTGGAGTAGGGGAAACAGGGGCTCAGTTTCACAGGCACTGAGCTGGAAGTACCTCTGGATCTTCCAAGGTGCTCCAAGTACCAACAGGAACTTGGATGTTGTAGTTTGCAGCTCAAATGTGATGAGCTAGTAGACTCACTATTGTTGTTTTCTTATTTTATTTTTAACAATTTTTTTTTAAATGTATTATTTAAAAAAAATTTTTCCCTTTTGTTGCCCTTGTTGTTTATCGTCATTGTTGTTGTTATTGCTGTCATCATTGTTGGATAAGACAGAGAGAAATGGAGAGAGGAGGGGAAGACAGAGGGGGGAGAGAAAGACAGACACCTGCAGACCTGCTTCATCACCTGTGAAGCGACTCCCCTGCAGGTGAGGAGCCGAGGGCTCGAACCAGGATCCTGATGCTAGTCCTTGCATTTCACACCATATGTGCTTAACCAGCTACGCCACTGCCCGGCTCCCTGATTTTTTTTATCATTTAAGCTTTTTAAAATATATATATATTTATTTATTCTCTTTCGTTGCCCTTGTTGTTTTATTGGTGTAGTTATTGATGTCATCGTTGTTGGATAGGACAGAGAGAAATGGAGAGAGGAGGGGAAGACAGAGATGGGGAGAGAAAGACAGACAACTGCAGAGCTGCTTCACCGCCTGTGAAGCGACCTCTGTGCAGGGGGAGCTGGGGCTCAAACCGGGGTCATTATGCTGGTCTTTACGCCACCTGCCCTTAACCCACTGCGCTGCTACCCAACTCCTTCATTTAAGTTTTTTTTTTAAAAAATCAGTGAGAGAGAGAGATTGAACACTAGAGCATCACGTTGGCATATACAATGCTGAGGCTTGAACTGAGAACCTCAAACTTCAGAATCTAGCGTCTCACCCACTGAGCCAGCTCCCAGGCAACGTAGACTCAGGCTGTAAGTGAGAAAATAGAAACAGAACATCCAACATGACCCACCCCAACCCCAAGGATGTGGCTGAGCAGTAATACATCCCTTGCAGGTGCAAGACCCTGAGTCCTATGCCATACTACATACAACCGAGAAAAGCAAAACAGACCCCCACAAATAGCAGAGTGCCACTCTGGGCTCTCTGTCTCTCTCATGGACATATTTTAAAAAGACAACAACTAAGAGGAACCTAGGAGACAGCTTAATGGTGATGCAAAAGACCTTGCATGCCTAAAGCTTGGAGGTCCTAGGTTCAATGGCCAGGACCACCACAAGCCAGAGCTGAGCTGGTGAGAAAAAAAAAAACACATAACCACCTGACCATAGATTATACGTGGTGATAGTGAAGGAGGGATCAGGGTATGCAAAGAAAGAAGAAAAAGAAAGACAGAGAAAGGTCTCAGAGAGAAACTCTGGTCACACTGAGGCTCAAAGTTGAACCAGAAAACCACTGGGGGTAGGCGGGGTGGTCAGAGTGACTTCCTTAAGAGGGTAACGTTAGCAATAGCAAATGCTAAAGAGAAGGCAAAGACCATAAAAACTAAAAAGAGGCTTAGGGTGGAGCTCAGTAGGAGAGTGCATGCTTCACCTATATGAGGTGGGTTTGATGCCGAAGAACACCCTACAAATAATAATAAGAGACTAGTGACCAAGGAGGTGTCTTACCTGGTACAGTGCAGGACTTGCATGTGTGGGACCTCAGATTTAGTCCCCAGTACAGCATATGCTATAGTGGAACTGTGCCCCCCTCCAAATAGTAATCAATCTTTTCTTCCCCCCAGTCTATTGAAGACATACTGATTTATAGAGCTTTTTGTTACAGTGGTCCATTTCCACATCTCCCCAAGATAGATGTCAGCATGCCTCACCAACCATTAAATTCTCCCCTTAAATAGCACGTCTTCTCACTCATATAATGTCCAGCTATTGGTGTCACTCAGGAGTCTGGCTGATAAAAACGCTGCTGTGGGAGCCAGGAGACAGCTCACATGGTAGAATACATGCCTCACATTTGAGAGGACCTGTGCTCAAGACCCCGGCCACCACATGGGAGCACCATGCAAAAGGGGAAGCTTCAAGAATGGTGGAATGGTTCTGTGATGTCTCTCCTTCTCTCTGCCTCTCTCTCCTTCTATCTCTCACTCTCTAAAAAGAATTTTGTTTTAGTTCTGCCATGACTTCTATTTTCAACATATAATTCCTTTGAATAAGTACACTGCTTTGCTCTGAGTGCAACCCAGGTTCCAGGCTGGACCCCACTGCACTGAAGAGAATTTCATTACTATGGTCTCTCCCCCTCTCCCTGAACTCCACCCTTCTGTCTTTTTATTTCTAACTTAAATAAATAAATAAATGTTGACCCAGGGTGGTGATGGCTTGGAGATAACCCCCCCAAAATAAATAAAGTCATATATATGTCACATAATCTCCAAAGTCACTGTGGGATGTTGGCATTCTCTTGTCCAGTGAGAGAAGACAGAATCACAGAATATTTTCACTGGCCTGGACTCAGTCACCAGGCCCTACCCAACTGCAAGAGGGGGAGGAATTGGAAACTATGCTCCAACTCGAGTTGTAGAAGAAATAGAAATGCATTTGGGGCCTGGCTCCCAGCCACTGTCTCAGCCTAAAAAGATCGGCAGCTGAAAGAAGAGTCTATTCCAGATGTCCCTTCTGGGAATTAAGGGATGAGGCTTTGGGATCTAGTCTAGTAGTGGGGATTCAGGGCATCCAAGAAAAATGAATCCCTTTGTGGCATGAAACAGGATTCAAGAACTATGCACACATGAAGCAGTGCTGGCTGCTAGGTGGACTCGATTCTTTTTGATAACTGCACCACACATTCTCTAAGTTGACTTTCTTGAAAAAATGGACAAAGGATTGACAGATCCCCATTTGAAAGGTCGTGATCTAGTATCCCCCACAAACTAGAATCATACTGAAGTCTGCAGACAAAAAACGCCTCTCCCTCCCCTTGCCCACGCTTACACAGAAAGCACTTTCTCCCTTTGTGCTTCCACAGGTGCCCTTCATGATGTACTAAACCCAGGGCCAGCAAGACAGCTCATCTGGAGAGCATGCTGCTTTGCCAGGTGTGCAGCCCAGGTTGGAGTCTGGCCCCCACACACTGGAGGGAGTTTCGGGGCTGTGATGTCTCTGCCTCTGTCCCTCTGCTTCTCTACCTCTGTCTCTTTCTACCTAGAAAAAGTTGACCAACATAACCATAACAACAAAAATATCTATTATAGCTGGTTTTTAAACCACTGTATGGTCAAGAAGAGCCTTGTCTTTTATTTCAGCATGTATAAGAAAAGCAGGGAAATACATTTTCTCTTTCCTATGCTGTTAAGAAAATGAAGAAAGAACATCGCACTTGATTTTCCATATTAAAAGAAGTCGACTGAACTCCAATTCCATCAAGAACAGAAAGAAAAGAGGAAAAAAATGGATTCGACTTCCGGAGGCGGAGCTACGAGCAGCAGATCGCTTTCTCTCCTCTCCTCGCCTCTCCCGGATCAACTAGGAATACCAAAGGAGACCACCCGGACCGAAACAAGACAGCACTAGAATGACCACAGAAACCCAGTAAATCACCCGTGAGTACAAACACGCGTGGCTGGTGACAGAGAGGAGAGAGGGGCCTAAGGAGAGATTAAGTGACTGCTAACAGTTCGACAGTTTGTCAGTGGAGACACCACCTCCAGTCTGCTCCACCAACAAGGGGAGAGCTGAAGGGAGGAAAGGACTCCCCAGAGACTCACCAAGTGCAACTCTGAGTCTCCATTGCTACTACCCTCAGAATCTGGAGCAGCAACAGGGAGGGACACCAGGGTACAGAGATCTAACTGGGAACTCAGAAGACCTATACCTCGGTGGCATAGCTGAGGGGCTGTGAAAGTCTCTTTGCATAACCACTGGATTATCTCTGCCACACCCTGCTTTATCTCTTGGTCAGGAGTCAGTGATTAAGCTAAGAAGCCTATTGATAGTTTAAAAGCCCTCAGGCTCCCATAGCCTACAGGGGAAAAAAAAAAGGCTTTTACACCACTGAACTCCAACTCAGGGATTGAAAAAACTGTTAACTTATATAAAATGGTTAAAACAACAAGAAAAAATATTGGACACTCGAACCAGGACAAGAGTCCAGCTAAAAGTCCTCCAGAGGGTGAAGCACAAAACAACGAGTTCAACATCCAAACATTAGCTAAGGAAATAATAACAGGAGTGAGTAAAGAATTTGAAAAAATTGTAATCAGAAATGCAGGAACAACAAATGAGAATATGGAAGAAAATTCTAATTATCTCATGGTTATTAGAGAGCTGAAAGCTGAAATCACTGAGCTAAGAAGGCAACTAGCTGAACAAGCTAAAACAGTATCAGAGCAGGGCAACAAAAAAGATGAACTCCAGAAAGCAGTAGAAGGCAGAGAGAATAGAATCAATGAGGCTGAAGACAGAATTAGCAAGATTGAGGATGAATTAGAGACAACTAAAAAAGAAGTAAGAGATCTCAAAAAGAGATTAAGAGATGCTGAAAACAACAACAGAGTCCTATGGGATGACTTCAAAAGAAACAATATACGCATTATTGGCTTACCAGAGGAAGAAAGAGAAGGAGAGGAAGAAAGCGTTCTCCAGGCCATAATAGCTGAAAATTTCTCTAGTCTAGACAACACCAAAGACATAAAGATTCAAGAAGCCCAGAGGGTCCCAAACAGAATTAACCCAGACCTAAAGACACCAAGACATGTCATACTTAGATTGGAAAGGAATAAGGATAAAGAAAGGATGCTCAAGGCTGCAAGAGAAAAACAAAGAGTCACCTACAAAGGAAAACCCATAAGATTAGCAGCAGACTTCTCCATACAAACACTACAGGCCAGAAGAGAATGGCAAGATACCTATCGAGTGCTCAATGAGAAAGGCTTTCAGCCAAGAATACTATATCCTGCTAGATTGTCATTCAGACTAGATGGAAGCATCAAAACCTTCTCAGACAAGCAACAGTTGAAGGAAGCAACCATCACCAAACCTGCCCTGAAAGAAGTTCTGAAAGGTCTCCTATGAACAACCAGACCACCACAAATAGGACATATATCAAAACACTCTAAAACTCTACAAGAATGGCGTTAAAATATCTTCAATCTTTGATATCAATAAATGTCAATGGCCTGAATTCACCTATTAAAAGACACAGAGTAGGAAGATGGATCAGAAAACACAACCCAACAATATGTTGTCTACAAGAAACTCACCTAACGCAACAAGACAAACACAGACTTAAAGTGAAAGGATGGAAAACTATCATTCAAGCCAATGGCCCACAAAAAAGGGCAGGAACAGCTATTCTCATATCTGACATGATAGACTTTAAAATAGATAAGATTAAAAAAGATAGGAATGGACACTACTTAATGCTCAGAGGATCAGTCAATCAAGAGGACTTAACAATTATTAACCTCTATGCACCCAATGAGAAGCCATCTAAATACATCAAACTTCTACTGAAAGAGCTACAGCAATATATTAACAGTAACACAATCATAGTAGGGGACTTCAACACCCCACTCTCTCAACTTGACAGATCATCCAGGAAGAAAATCAGTAAAGACATAAGGGAGCTAAATGAAGAGATAGATAAACTAGAACTATTGGACATTTTCAGAGTCATTCATCCCAAGAAACTGGAATACACATTTTACTCAAATCCACATGGATCATTCTCAAGGATAGACCATATGTTAGGCCACAAAGACAGCATCAGCCTATTCAAGAGCACTGAAATCATCCCAAGCATCTTCTCAGACCACAGTGGAATTAAACTAACACTTAACAATCAACAAAAGATTAGTAACAGTGCCAAAATGTGGAAGCTCAACAGTACACTTCTTAACAACTTCTGGGTCAAAGAGGAAATCAAGGAAGAAATCAAAATGTTTTGAGAGTTCAATGAAAATGAAGACACAAGCTATCAAAATATTTGGGACACAGCTAAAGCAGTCCTAAGAGGGAAGTTCATAGCTATACAAGCACACATTAGGAAACAAGAAAAGGCACAAATAAACAGCCTGATTGCACATCTTAAAGACCTAGAAGAAGAACAACAAAGGAATCCTAAAGCAACCAGAAGGACAGAAATTACTAAAGTTAGGGCAGAAATAAATAACATTGAGAATAGGAAAACCATACAAAAGATCAATGAAAGTAAATGTTGGTTCTTCGAAAGAGTAAACAAAATTGACAAACCTTTAGCCAGACTCACAAAACAAAAAAGGGAGAAGACCCAAATAAATCGGATAGTAAATGAAAGAGGAGAAATCACAACAGACACTGCAGAAATTCAACATATCATGCGAGGCTTCTATGAACAACTATATGCCACCAAGCTAGAGAACCTGGAAGAAATGAATGATTTCCTAGATACCTACCAACTTCCAAAACTAAGTCAAGAGGAAGTGGATAACATGAACAGGCCCATCACAGCTAATGAAATTGAAACAGTTATCAAAAATCTTCCCAAAAATAAAAGTCCTGGACCAGATGGTTTTACAAATGAATTCTACAAAACTTTCAAAGAAGAACTAATACCTCTACTTTTAAAAGTCTTCCAAAAGATTGAAGACACTGGAATACTCCCTGCCAGCTTCTATGAAGCCAACATCACCCTGATACCAAAAGCAGACAGGGACACAACCAAAAAAGAAAACTACAGACCAATATCTCTGATGAACATAGATGCGAAAATATTGAACAAAATTCTAGCCAACCGGATACAGCAGTATATCAAAAAAATTGTTCATCATGACCAAGTGGGGTTTATCCCAGGCATGCAAGGTTGGTTTAATATATGTAAATCAATCAATGTGATCCACCACATCAACAAAAGCAAGACCAAAAACCACATGGTCATATCAATAGATGCAGAGAAAGCCTTTGACAAAATACAACATCCCTTTATGATCAAAACACTACAAAAAATAGGAATAGATGGAAAATTCCTGAAGATAGTGGAGTCTATATATAGCAAACCTACAGCCAACATCATACTCAATGGTGAAAAACTGGAAGCATTTCCCCTCAGATCAGGTACTAGACAGGGCTGCCCACTATCACCATTACTATTCAACATAGTGTTGGAAGTTCTTGCCATAGCAATCAGGCAGGAGCAAGGAATTAAAGGCATACAGATTGGAAGAGAAGAAGTCAAACTCTCCTTATTTGCAGATGACATGATAGTATACATGGAAAAACCTAAGGAATCCAGCAAGAAGCTTTTGGAAATCATCAGGCAATACAGTAAGGTGTCAGGCTATAAAATTAACATTCAAAAGTCAGTGGCATTCCTCTATGCAAACACTAAGTTAGAAGAAATTGAAATCCAGAAATCAGTTCCTTTTTCTATAGCAACAAAAACAATAAAATATCTAGGAATAAACCTAACCAAAGAAGTGAAAGACTTGTATACTGAAAATTATGAGTCACTACTCAAAGAAATTGAAAAAGACACAAAGAAGTGGAAAGATATTCCATGCTCATGGGTTGGAAGAATTAACATCATCAAAATGAATATATTACCCAGAGCCATCTACAAATTTAATGCTATCCCCATCAAGATCCCAAGCACATTTTTTAGGAGAATAGAAAAAATGCTACAAATGTTTATCTGGAACCAGAAAAGACCTAGAATTGCCAAAACAATCTTGAGAAAAAAGAACAGAACCGGAGGCATCACACTGCCAGATCTCAAACTGTATTATAGGGCCATTGTCATCAAAACTGCTTGGTACTGGAACATGAACAGACACACTGACCAGTGGAATAGAATTGAGAGCCCAGAAATGAGGCCCCACACGTATGGACATCTAATCTTTGACAAAGGGGCCCAGACTATTATATGGGGGAAGCAGAGTCTCTTCAACAAATGGTGTTGGAAACAATGGGTTGAAACATGCAGAAGAATGAAACTGAACCACTGTATTTCACCAAATACAAAAGTAAATTCCAAGTGGATCAAGGACTTGGATGTTAGACCACAAACTATCAGATACTTAGAGGAAAATATTGGAAGAACTTTTTTCCGCATAAATTTTAAAGACATTTTCAATGAAACGAATTCAATTACAAGGAAGACTAAGGCAAGTATAAACCTATGGGACTACATCAAATTAAAAACCTTCTTCACAGCTAAAGAAACCACTACCCAAATCAAGAGACCCCTCACAGAATGGGAGAAGATCTTTACATGCCATACATCAGATAAGAGTTTAATAACCAACATATATAAAGAGCTTGCCAGACTCAACAACAAGACAACAAATAACCCCATCCAAAAATGGGGGGAGGACTTGGACAGAATATTCACCACAGAAGAGATCCAAAAGGCCGAGAAACACATGAAAAAATGCTCCAAGTCTCTGATTGTCAGAGAAATGCAAATCAAGACAACAATGAGATATCACTTCACTCCTGTGAGAATGTCACACATCAGAAAAGGTAACAGCAGCAAATGCTGGAGAGGGTGTGGGGTCAAAGGAAGCCTCCTACACTGCTGGTGGGAATGTCAATTGGTCCAACCTCTGTGGAGAACAGTCTGGAGAACTCTCAGAAGGCTAGAAATGGACCTACCCTATGACCCTGCAATTCCCCTCCTGGGGATATATCCTAAGGAACCCAACACATCCATCCAAAAAGATCTGTGTACACATATGTTCTTGGCAGCACAATTTGTAATAGCCAAAACCTGGAAGCAACCCAGGTGTCCAACAACAGATGAGTGGCTGAGCAAGTTGTGGTATATATACACAATGGAATACTACTCAGCTGTAAAAAATGGTGACTTCACCGTTTTCAGCCGATCTTGGATGGACCTTGAAAAAATCATGTTGAGTGAAATAAGTCAGAAACAGAAGGATGAATACGGGATGATCTCACTCTCAGGTCGAAGTTGAAAAACAAGATTAGAAAAGAAAACACAAGTCGAACCTGAAATGGAATTGGAGTATTACACCAAAGTAAAAGACTCTGGGGTGGGTGGGTGGGTGGGGAGAATACAGGTCCATGAAAAATGATGAATGAAATAGTGGGGGTTGTATTGTTAAATGGGAATCTGGGGAATGTTATGCATGTAAAAAAAAAAAAAAGAAGAAGAAGTAGAAACGCAAAGCAGAAATTGACTGAGTTTGGAGTATGGCACCAAAGTAAGAAAGCAGAAGTACACTAGAGTTTGCATCACCAGGTTCCAGGTGTCATCAGGATGCCGGCCAGACTTCCCTGGATTGAAGACACCACCAATGTGTCCTGGAGCTCAGCTTCCCCAGAGACCCATCCTACTAGGGAAAGAGAGAGGCAGACTGGGAGTATAGACCGACCAGTCAACGCCCATGTTCAGCGAGGAAGCAATTACAGAAGCCAGACCTTCTACCTTCTGCAACCCTCAATGACCCTGGGTCCATGCTCCCAGAGAGATAGAGAATGGGAAAGCTATCAGGGGAGGGGGTGGGTTATGGAGATTGGGTGGTGGGAATTGTGTGGAGTTGTACCCCTCCTACCCTATGGTTTTGTTAATTAATCCTTTCTTTAATAAAAAAAAAAGAGAAAAAAAAAGAGGAAAAAAGTAAGGACATTCAGGAGTATCGATAAGTAGAGGTGTGACTTAGAAAGGAAGAGAAGGCAAAACTATAGAAAAAATAGGCAAATATATATATATATATATATATAATCAGCCCATATCTGTAACTTGGGTAGAACTACTGCAGTTTTCAATGGAGGGTTAAGGACGCAGAACTCTGGTGGGGGAGAAAGTTTAAAATTATACCCCTGCTATTTCATAATTTTATAAATCAATATTAAATCACTGACAAATTAAAAAAAAAAAAACAGGAGCCAGGTGGTGGTGCACCTGGTTAAGCACACACATTACAGTGCACAAGGACCCAGATTCAAACCCCTAGTCCCCACCTGTAGGAGGAAAGCTTCTCTGTCCCTCTCCCTTTATGTCTCTCCCTTCTCAATATCTCTCTGTCTATAGCCAATAAATAAACAAAATGTTTTTTAAAATACCAAAAGAAGTCAAATGGAAACTCTTTCAGACTCTATGAAAATTATGTAAGGAAGGCACCACACAGAATTCTGGCTGGGGGGTGGTTACAGTGAGTTACACACACATGAATATGGGTGTGAAATTATACCCCTGAGATCTGATAATATAAACCAATATAAATCACTAGTAATAAAATTCAGTGTTTTTTTAATCTAGTCCTGGAACTGGGGAGATAGCATGATGGTTATGCAAAAGACTTTCATGCCTGAGATTCTGAGACCCCAGGTTCTCCCTCTCCCTCTCCCTCTCTCTCTTTCTCTCTCTCTCTCTTTCTCTTTTTCTTCCTGTATCTTACATTCAAATGAATGAATGAATGAATGAATTTTTAGTCTAGTCCTTCTTAATTTAACCTTAACATTTTCTCTTTAATTTTTTATAAAATGGAAATATTGACAAGACTAAAGGAAATATTAACAAGACTAAAGGTTACATTTCCACACAATGCCCACCCCAAAAGCTGCATGTCCAATCCCCTCCCTTGATAGCTTCCCTATTCTTTATCTCCCTGGGAGTATAGACCCAGGATCATTGTGGGGTGCAGAAGGTGGAAGGTCTGGTTTCTATAATTGCTTCTCTGCTGAACATTGGTGTTGGCAGGTCTATCCATACTCCCAGCCTATTTCTCTCTTTTCCTAGTGGGGCAGGGATCTGGGGAGGCGGGGCTCCAAGGCACATGGTGGGGTTGTCTTCCCAGGGAAGTCAGGTTGGCATCATGCTAGCATCTGGAACCTGGTGGCTGAAAAGGAGTTAAGATATATAAGGCAGAACAAACTGTTGACTAATTATGAACCTAAAGGCAAGAATATTGCAGATGAAGATTTGGGGGTCTCCGTTTTGGAAAAAGCTCATAGGTATATTCCAAGGGGCCCATGACTTTACTAGTTTTTGCCTGAGCCTGACATCTAATATACAGGTGGACCCAGGTTATTGTCTGGGGAGATGGTGTCATAGTTGGAAAAAAAGACTAAAAAGCTGATCAGGGAAGAGAGTAGCTCCCAAATATGGGGAAAGTATATAAATATTGTTAACTGTAAATCCCATTAATTTGATCTCAGGCTAACCTTAACATTTTCAAACATAAGAAATATCTTTATATTTCTACATAGTCAATGTGTAAATTTGGAAGACAGATTATTGTTTTCACTCAGAAGGACCCTAAATCAAACTAAATGAAGGGAGCCCTAAGTGGGCACAAAAAGGCTATTTAGAGTGGCAAAGAAGGCCAGGGAGATAGCACAGGGATTATGCAAACATCTTTCATGCCTGAGGTTCCAAGGTCCCAGGTTCAACCCCTGACACCACCATAGAGTTGAGCAGTGCTCTGGCATAAATAAATAAATAAATTAATAAATTAATTGGCAAAGAGAGAGGAAATGGAATAATATATCCAGTTATTATTTATTTATTTATTTTTAACCAGAGCACTGCTCAGTTCTGTGTTATGGTGGAACTGGGGATTGAACCTAGGACCTCAAATCCTCAGGCATGAAAGGCTTTTACATAACCATTATGCTGTCTCCCCAGCCTTCTAGTTATTTTATAGTTACCAACTTGGAAGACCCTTTCTACTTTACAAAACCCTTCACTAGCATCACAAGTTTTAATAAAGAAGTGTTTCCCAGGGGCCGGGTGGTGGTGGACCTGTGAGTGCACATTACAATGCGCAAGGAAGGACCCAGGTTCGAGCGACCGGTCCCCAACTACAAGGGGAAAGCTTTAGGAATGGTGAAGCAGGGCTGCAGGTGTCTCTCTGTCTCTCTCCCTCTCTATCAACCCTTCCCTCTTGATTTCTGGCTGTCTCTATCCAATAAATAAAGATAATTAAAAAAAATAATAAGTGTTTCCCCAAAAAGGACATGTTTCTGTTTAAACAACAACAAAAATACTTCTGCAGGGTGTAGTTTCTAACAAAGTAGACACAGGCTGGGAAACAAGAGTTGGGCAGCTGCCAGTCAAGGCCAACAGCCAGGCCCAGGCCTCAGTTAGGTATGTCAGCTGCCAGGACACAGCTCTGGTGACAGAAGAGTTTTGAGGAATGCCTCTTCTCCCAGACCTCAAAAAACTTACAGTTCTTCCAAGGCGCCACCAGGTGGCGTTGCAGCCTACGCACTGTAAATACGCGCCTCCCTGCCGTGGACTCACTTGGAATGCATATAGGTAGACCTGATGCAAGGCCATCAGGGAAACGTGGCTGCTTATTCTGCCTGAAGAGTAATACGAACCCGTTTTCTCCAGAATCCTGTTGTCAAGTGCCAGGGAAAACCAGAATGAGGAATGAAAATGCAAGGAGAGACAGGCCCAGGCTATCAATACTTCACACATGTCTTAAAAAGAGGTTCCTAGGGCCAGTGAAATAGCTCACCTCGGTAGTGGCTTCAAGCCAGGCTCTAAGTACACTGAAGGAAGTTTTGGTGCTATGGTGTGTGTGTGTGTGTGGTAGCATAGCAGGTTTAGCACACGTGGTGTGAAGAGCAAGGACTGGTTAAGGATCCGGGTTCCAACCCCACCTCCCCACCTGCAGGGAAGTTGCTTCACAAGCAGTGAAGCAGGTCTGCAGGTGTCTATCTTTCTCTCACCCCTCTCTATCTTGCCCTCCTCTCTCCATTTCTCTCTGTCCTACCCAACCACAATCACCTCAACAACAACAACAATAATAACCACAACAACGATGAAACAACAAGGGCATCAAAAGGGGAAAAAATGAATGAATGAATGAATGAATGAATGAATGAATGAATGAATGAATGAGATCCCTAAGGCTTTTGTGGAACTGAGAGCAGAGAGCTAGGTCATTCATTACCAGTCCTTGGGGAGGAGCCAGTATTCATTTGTAGATTGTGTGCAAAGCAAAATATATCACCAGCCCCATCCCCTCCCAGTGCCCACAGTGAGCAGAGCAAACCATGTCACACTGTCTGAGGTCACCACTCCAGGCCAAGGGACAAACAGCACAGCAGACCCGAAAGTCCAGGGATTCTTGTAGCAAGATATTGACTACCTGGAAGAAAGGAAGGTCTGTCTCCTCCTGCCTCTTCACCTAGCTTGAGACCAGGACAGCACTGTACCCAGTTCTTCCACAATGATACTAGCAAGGAAGAAAATGGTCACAGCTCTTGGGTCACCTGTGATGAACCCAAGGATTTGACATCAGTGATGCTGGAAGCACTGAGAAGGCAGCACCTGGGTCTTCACACAGTAGGCAGCTCTGTGCACATTTCAGGGTACAAGATAAAAGGGCGGCTTGAGAGCTGGTGCAATGGATAGACTCTCAATCAAGCATGAGGTATCAAGTTGGATCCCTGGCATCACATGTGTCAGACTGATGTTCTGCTTCTTTCCCGTATAAATAATATTTTTCCTTTTTTTTTCCAGAGCACTTTTCAGCTGATTTATGATGGTGTTAGGGAGTGAACCTGGGACCTCAGCGCTTCAAGCATGAAAAGTTGTTTGCATATCTCCCCCAGACACGCAGTAATTTTTTTAAAAGAACACAGGTCTTTGAGCTAAAAATCTGGGTACTAACCTCAGCTCTGCTCCCATCTGGCATGTTATTTCTATCAAAGGCCTATATCTTGAAAAAATGAGAAAGTAATTGAGATAGCTGCCATGTTCCTGCCAGGCCTCATAGCTTATTGTTCTAATCAAGTCAATTTGAGGGCTACCCAGGGTGCCAGCCATTTTCTTGGTGATTCCCCTGTCCCTACTCTGTTTTAATTTGCAAGACTGAAGCCCACAGAGGACATGTCTGTCTCCTTTCTCACCTGACTTCAGAAGAGTGGGGGGTGGGGGACGTGGAGTGAAGCAAAGGTATTTCTCCCCTCTGCTTGGCCTAGTGGGACACTCAGTCAATGACTGTGCCTCTGTAATAGATCCTACTACACAACCCTTCACTGCCCAATTGCCATGCTTGAACCTGAACCATACACCTGGCAAAGCAGCACGCTATCCAAGTGAGCTATTTCTCCAGCCCAACAAGTGCTACTTCCCTGACCAGTCCCTAAATAAAACAAGCACACTGTGGATTATCTGTACTTCATTACAGTTCAACCAGTAAAGACTCTGACTTTTAAAAAAAATTATTAGGGAGTCGGGCAGTAGCGCAGCAGGTTAAGCACACATGGCGCAAAGTGCAAGGACGTACGTAAGGATCCTGGTTTGAGCCCCTGGCTCCCCACCTGCAGGGGAGTTGCTTCACAAGTGGTGAAGCAGGTCTGCAGGTGTCTGTCTTTCTCTCCCCCTCTCTGTCTTCCCCTCCTCTCTCCATTTCTCTCTATCCTATCCAACAACGACGACATCAATAACAACAACAGTAATAACTACAACAATAAAACAACAAGGGCAACATGAATAAATACTTAATAAAAAATCACTTAAATTATTTTATTTTTTAATGTATCTATTGGATAGAGAGAAGTGGAGAGGGAAATAGAGAAGGATGGAGAGACACCTGCAGCTGCTTCACTATTTATGAAACTTCCCCCCCTGCAGGTGGAAACCAGGGACTTGAACCCAGAACCTTATTGCATTGTAATGTGTGGACTTTACCAGGTCAGCCACCTTCCAGGACCCCCTTAGATCTTTTTTATTTGTTCTTCTTTACTCAGGAATACTGCTCCAGCAATTCTCCTTTCTCTCTTGCGCATTCTCAAATTCTCCTTTTCTGCTGGCTCTTTCCCATCAGCATACAAACAGCCTATTCATAATTTCTGTTGTTGAAAACATCTGTCTTGGTTTCACTTCCTCCCCTGATCGCTGCCCCCCTTCTCCTGACTCATCCTGCAAACTCTTCAAGAGAGCCTTCTTTCTCCATGCTCCACACCTTTCTCCTCTTCTTCCACAAACAAGCTCCAACTAGAGTGTTGTCCCCTCCACCCCCACTAGAACTTCTCTTGTCAAAGTCACCATTAAATTTGCACTGCCCCAGTCCAATGGCCAGCACTCAGTTCCCATCCACTAAGCTTCACTAGGGCACCTCACATAGATGCCTCCTCCTCCTCCACTACCACTACCATCTCCTCCTCCTGCTCTTCCTCCTCCTCCTAGACTAAATCTTAGGGTCCTTTCTCTTTTCTGCCCACAGTTCATGCAGTCTATCAGTGCCCTGGCTTCACCCTCATGCCAACCCTGAGGTCTGGCCCCAGAAAGACTCAGTCACCTGCCAGAGGCCACACAGCTAGCGAGTTGCAGAGCCCAGCTCCCCAACCACTCTGTGCCTGGTGCCAGAGCCTGGGGCTCTTGGCTGCAGCAGAGTATATAGATGGTTTCCCCCCCAGAAACAACACCAGAGCTGAGTTGAGCCCATCATGGCGGGCGGGGGTAGTCCAGAGATCCCCACAAAAGAAAGACATACTCTGCCAAAAATCCTCAAGTGCCAGGTGCCAAAGTTACCATCTCAGAGCATGAGAGATAGCTTACCGATGCCACATGTTACATGCCAGGGAACCTGGGATAGAGCCCCTGGCCACCACATGGGAGAGTTATATGAAGAGGAAGTTTCACAAGTGCTGGAGCAGAGCTATGGTGCCCCCCCATCTACCTTTCCTTTTTTAAAAAAATTTTAAGAGCCCCCACACCTATGGACATCTAATCTTTGACAAAGGGGCCCAGACTATTAAATGGGGAAAGCAGAGTCTCTTCAACAAATGGTGTTGGAAACAATGGGTTGAAACATGCAGAAGAATGAAACTGAACCACTGTATTTCACCAAATACAAAAGTAAATTCCAAGTGAATCAAGGACTTGGATGTTAGACCACAAACTATAAGATACTTAGAGGAAAATATTGGCAGAACTCTTTTCCGCATACATTTTAAAGACATCTGCAATGAAACGAATCCAATTACAAAGAAGACTAAGGCAAGCATAAACCTATGGGACTACATCAAATTAAAAAGCTTCTTCACAGCTAAAGAAACCACTATCCAAATCAAGAGACCCCTCACAGAATGGGAGAAGATCTTTACATGCCATACATCAGATAAGAGTTTAATAACCAACATATATAAAGAGCTTGCCAGACTCAACAACAAGACAACAAATAACCCCATCCAAAAATGGGGGGAGGACTTGGACAGAATATTCACCACAGAAGAGATCCAAAAGGCCGAGAAACACATGAAAAAATGCTCCAAGTCTCTGATTGTCAGAGAAATGCAAATCAAGACAACAATGAGATATCACTTCACTCCTGTGAGAATGTCACACATCAGAAAAGGTAACAGCAGCAAATGCTGGAGAGGGTGTGGGGTCAAAGGAAGCCTCCTACACTGCTGGTGGGAATGTCAATTGGTCCAACCTCTGTGGAGAACAGTCTGGAGAACTCTCAGAAGGCTAGAAATGGACCTACCCTATGACCCTGCAATTCCCCTCCTGGGGATATATCCTAAGGAACCCAACACATCCATCCAAAAAGATCTGTGTACACATATGTTCTTGGCAGCACAATTTGTAATAGCCAAAACCTGGAAGCATCTCACGTGTCCAACGACAGATGAGTGGCTGAACAAGTTGTGGTCTATATACACAATGGAATACTACTACTCAGCTGTAAAAAATGGTGACTTCACCGTTTTCAGCCGATCTTGGATGGACCTTGAAAAAATCATGTTGAGTGAAATAAGTCAGAAACAGAAGGATGAATATGGGATGATCTCCCTCTCAGGCCGAAGTTGAAAAACAAGATTAGAAAAGAAAACACAAGTCGAACCTGAAATGGAATTGGTGTATCGCACCAAAGTAAAAGATTCTGGGGTGGGTGGGTTGGGAGAATACAGGTCCAAGAAGGATTCAGAGGACCTAGTGGGGTTTGTATTGTTATATGGAAAACTGGCATGTGTTATGCATGTACAAACTATTGTACTTACTGTTGAATGTAAAACATTAATTCACCAATTAAAAAAAAGTGAAAAAAAATTTGAGATTTTTAAAATATTTATTCCCTTTTGCTGCCCTTGTTGTTTTATTGTTTTAGTTATTATTGTTATTGTTGTTGTTGTTGTTGGATAGGACACAGAGAAATGGAGAGAGGAGGGGAAGACAGAGGGGGGAGAGAAAAATAGACACCTGCAGAACTGCTTTACCGCCTGTGAAGTGACTCCCCTGCAGGTGAGGAGCCCAGGGCTTGAACTGGGATTCTTCCTCTGGTCCTTGCACTTTGCGCCCTGTGTGTTTAACCCGCTGTGCTACAGCCCAACTCCCTACCTTTCCTTTTTTTTTTTTTTTTTTAGGCTTTTTTCTTTATCTGCCTACTTTAATGAGAGATACAGAGAGATATCAGAGTACTGCTCAGCTCTGGCTTATGATGGTGGTGGGAACTGAGCCTGGGACCTCCGAGTCTCTGCCACCCCTCCTTTGCTTTTCTTCTTTAATTTTATTTATTTATTCCTCCTATATTTGATAGGACAGAGAGAAACTGAGAGGAGAGAGACAGAAAGGGAGAAAGAGAAATGCCTCCTGTAGCACTGCTTCTCAGTATGTGAAATTTACCCCCTGCAGGTGGGGACCAGGGGCTTAAACCCAGGTCCATGTGCATGCTAATATGTGTACTTGGTTGAGTGCACACAACCTCCTCTCCTTTTCTTTTTTATGTTTTTAAAATATTTTTTATTTATTTATTATTGGATAGGGACAGAGAGAAATTGAGAGAAGAGAGGGGATAGTGAAGGAGAGAGACAGAGAGACATCTGCAGCCCTGCTTCACCATTCATGAAGATTTACTCCTGCAGGTGGGGACCAAGGGCTTGAACCTGGGTCCTGTGCACTGTAGTGTGTGCTCTTAACCAGGTGCGCCACCACTTGGCCCCTCTTGTCCTTTTCTTTCTCTCTCCTTCTTCTCTCTCTTTTTTCCTTTTCTCTCTTTCTCCATCTCTCTCTCTCTCTCTCTCTCTTTCTCCAGGAAGCAATGGAGTAGGGCAGATGTGGAACCCCAGTGATAACCCTGTTCGAAAAAAAAAGTCAACTCGCTTGTTTTTGGCATATCGCAGTTTCTTTCTCCCCGCCCCCCCCCCCCCTTTTGGACAACTGAGCACCTGCCTTGTGGTAAACATGGCTCTTCTTATGTTTCCAGGTTAGTAAGAAAGGAAAGTATTTAATCATCATGTCACGGGAATGTGACCAGGGCAACTAGGAGCTCTGTGAAAATATACAATAGAAACCCTTGATTTTGATGAGAGAGGGGGACAGGAAAGGAATGTCGATGAGATTCGGACAGCTGATAGCCTGAAAGTTGGGGGTGAAGCTACAGTGCAGCTGATAGTAGCCTGTACTTCCTGGGATCTGCCTGGGGCAGAAAACAACAGAAAGAAACTTGTTCTATGCTATTTTCTTTTGCCAAAGCTCTGCTGAGTTCCGGCTTTATCGTGGTGCCTGGGATAGAGCCTGGAACTTCAGAGCCTCGAGCATGAGAATCTGTCGCTTAAACCACCACACTGTTTCCCCATCTTCTATGTTTCTAGCTTAACAACCTGCTGCTGATACTGAGGGGCATCCTCACCTGGGCTCACTAATGAAACCAGCACTGTCCCCAGTGTCTATGTGACCAGAAATCTTGAACCTGACAGTTTTCTCTAGACCAATGGAATTCAGAGAAGTGGAGACTGAAAGTCACTGTCTGGGAGTTTGGGGGGATGGCTCTAGAGGGGACTTAAAGGAAGGGTTCAGGGGTAGGGTTCAGCACAGAGAGTTTTACCATGAGTGCAGTCAGGGCTCTGAAGGGCTAGGATGGTCCAAGCCAGAAAACATGGGGGCCGCTCTTTGAGAGCCTCCCTGCTGCTTGGCTCCAGCCCCCTCCAGTTCCCAGCCAGCACAGGAGGGCAGCAGAAAGCCAGACTACTTGCAAGCTGGCTCACACTGGAGGAAGGAATTAAAGAGGCCAGGCTGATGGCCATAGAGACAGGGCTGTGTTTATCCAGGGAAAACGGTCAGACGTAGGTCCCAGCCAGCTCCTCCCAGAAGGCCTGGGCTGGGGGAGCAAGGTGAGGAGGAAGCAGGACGTCTCCTGATCAGAGACCAGGACTTAGCACAGTCCACAGGTGAGGCCTGCAGCCCAGGTTCCCAGCAGGACAGGGGCTGGGGCGCAGGTCATGCAGTGCTCTCT
This sequence comes from Erinaceus europaeus, assembly GCF_950295315.1. Classification (NCBI taxonomy): domain Eukaryota; kingdom Metazoa; phylum Chordata; class Mammalia; order Eulipotyphla; family Erinaceidae; genus Erinaceus; species Erinaceus europaeus. The sequence continues at coordinate 53,006,074 of NC_080172.1, forward strand.
GGGGGTGAGGCGGTGTGGGAGAGCCTTCAGGAGCCTGCTCTGGTGGCTGTGGAGAATCAATGCCTCCTTTGTGCTCAGGTTTCCAGGGAAGAACAGAAGTGGAGAGAGGGAGGGTTGGCCACCGGCCCGCCTCACCCGCAGGCAGAGGATGTGGTGGGGCTGGGAGGCGCCAGAGTGTGGGGGCTGGGGCAGTGGAGGCTGCACCCCCAGAGAGAGTGGCGAGGGGGGCCCTGGACCAGGCCACAGCCAGGAGCGGCTGCTTTGCTTCTGGCCTGCAGAGGTTGGGGAGACGAGGGAGGAGCCAGAGGAGGTTGGTGTGGTTGGTCGATGGCTCAGTCTCCACAGGCTTGTGTTGGGGCAGCTGAGGAAAGCAGGTGCCACCAGAGAAGAGAGGGCAAATCAACAGAGTGACCTGGGAGAAAGGGGTGAGCTTGGGGAGATGTGGGGGGGGGGGGGTGTGACCTGTTTGAATCTGGATCTGTTTTGTGATTACAGTATTTATTTATTTATGTACTTACTTATTACCAGAGACCTACTTAGCTCTGGTTTACGATGGTGCTGGAGACTGAACCTGAGACCTCAGAGATTCAAGCATGTGTCTTTTTTTAAAAAAGATTTTATTTATTTATTAATGAGAAAGATAAAGGAGAGAGAGAGAACCAGACATCACTCTGGCACATGTGCTGCCGGGGATTGAACTCAGGACCTCATGCTTAAGTCTAGTGCCTTAGCCACTGTGCCACCTCCCACAAGCATGTGTCTTTTAGCATAACAATTATGCTATCTCCCCAGCCTATGACTACAGATCTTGTGAGAATTTGAGTGTTATTCTGTGTTCCTAGTAAGAGCCAAAGGTTCTGAGGCCCAGGAGATAGCATAGTGATTAGGCAAAAAAAAAATCATGCTTGAGGTTCTGAGGTCCCAGGTTTGATTCTCAACTCCACCATCAAAATGAACTGAGAAGTGCTCTAGTTGTAAATGGAGTAGCGGGTTAAGCTGGGGCTGGAGAGATAGCATAGTGATTATACAAGCATATTTCATGCCTGAGACTCAGAGGTCCCAGGTTCAATCCCCAGAACCACCATAAGCCGGAGCTGAGCAGTGTTGTGGGAAAGAAACAGCACCTGGAGTTGTAGTGGGTATCTGAGGCCTTCCAACATCTTTCTTTGGTTGTTGTCATCAAGTGCAGAGCTTTGGGGACTTTACCTCTCTAGACTAACTTTTTCAGCTAGAAAGAGACAGAGAAACAGTGAGACACCACAGCACCCAAATTTCCTCCAGTGGGGTGTAGGCCAGGCTGGAACCTGGCTCTTGCCGGTAGCAATGCAGGTGCACTCCCTGGTAAATTAGCTCTAGTGTCTTCACTACCAACAGGAGAGTCTGTGTGCTCAAGGGTCCAGCATGTGCTAACATGCCAGGGCCTGGGATACTCAGCGGCTGGCCACAAGATGCCCCCCTCAGCTTCAACCACCTTACCTTTTCTTTTGTTCCGCCCAGGCCCCCACCTGGGACCCCTGCTCTGGCGACGCTGGAGGCCCCGCTAGGCACCCACCTACTGCATGTGGCTCTTGGAGAAAGCAGGCTACAGGGTGGGCCCAGCGGAGCCCGGGTCCCGCTGGGCAGCCCGCAGCCTGTGGACTAAACGACGCGCCCCAGAGCTGCCGCTGGCGCGCATCTGCCCCAACGTGCTCACCCCTGACCGCATCCCGCAGTTCTTCATCCCGCCGCGCCTCCGGGAGCCCGACCCCCCGGCCAGCCGCGGGCTCCCCGCCGCCTGCTCGCTGCCACACCTGGCGGGCCGCGAGGGCTGGGCCTTCCTGCCGGAGAGCCCGCACACGCGGCGCCGGGAGTCCCTGCTCCTCGCGCCGCCCGCGCGCCCGGGCCCGGCCCGCCTGCACCTGTCCTCCCCCGACCTGCGCCTGTGCCGCGCGCCTGACAGCGACCCCGCCTCGTCCCCGGACTCGTCGCCCTTCGGCCCGCGGCGCGCTGGTTGCTCTCGCCCCGAATCCCCGGAAGATGAGGCGGCGAGCTCGGCTGAGCACAGTCCGTGCGCCCCGCGCCGCGCGCCGCCGCCGCTCTTCCACCTGGACGTGCTGCGCTGCGAGCTGCGGCCCACCAAGGAGAGCGTGCTGCGCCTCGGGCCGAGCGGCGGGCGGCTGCGCCTCTCCGCCGAGTACCAGGCGGGCCCCGGGCGGCTGCGGCTACGCCTGGTAAGCGCCGAGGACCTGCCCCGCGCGCGGCCCGGCCCAGGAAGCGGCGGCGGCGGCTGCTGCGTGGTGCTGGGGCTGCGGCCGCGCGTCCGGCCGCGGGGCCAGCGCAGCCGCGTGGTGCGGTGCAGCGCCAACCTCATCTTCAACGAGGACTTCTTCTTCGACGGGCTGGGCCCGCCAGACCTGGCGGCGCGCACTCTGAGAGCCAAGGTGCTGGACCGCGGCGCCGGCCTCCGCAGGGACGTGCTGCTGGGCGAGTGCGAGGCGCCGCTGGTGGCTCTGCTGCCGCCCCTGGGGCTGGGGCCAGGGACCTCGCTGACGCCGGCCCACCTCAGCCTCTGACGACCGTCCCAGGCCCCGGGGAACAGAACGGCTGGACACAACAGGCTTTAGCGCCTGACGCACCAGAGGCAGCAAGTTCGATCCCCAGCACTACCTTAAGCCAAACTAAAAAGACAGTCTTCCTCCCAACGCACTGTTGGGCCTCCAGTCTTCATTCTCCCCATCCACCTGGCATATATTTATTATTTTTTTAATAAAAGAACTGTTTCCAGTACTCTCCCTCTCACACCCCTTCTTGGCTCCCTGCACTCTCAGATCCATAGCCTACCTCCTCCCTACCAACAAAGGAAGGAAGCCTCTTCAGATGGAGATGGAGTTGGAGTGGACCCTCCCCACACTGCAGTTCTCATACTTGAATGAACAACAGAACAACCAGACTAGGAAAACACCACTTGTGCTTGTTACACATGCAGACTCCAAAGCTCTGTTCACAAGAGATGCTGCTGCCTGAGGTCTGGGTGGGTCTTCAGCTCCTCATCCAGCAACACCCTACCAGTCTCTGAATCACTTTTAGGGGGTGGGGGAGAATCCTATAGCTGAAAATCACTAAATCATATTTGGTGGGAGGTGGAAATGTTCCACTAGAGCTACACAGGGGAGAACAGCATAACCCCCGCCCCCATCTGCCTCGCCACTGGTACCCTCTTTTTGTCGTTGTTGTTTTTTGTTTTAGATAAAGGCAGAGAGATTGAAAGAGATCACAACACCAGAGCTTCCTTCAGTGTGATGGGGGCCAGGCTCAAACCTGCATTACACACATGGCAAAGCAGCACACTGTCCAATTGAGTTATTTTACTGGTCCTGCTACACACTTCTCCCCAGAGAGGAGTCAAATGTCCTATGACTATAAGGCAGATGACATCAGCATGCTAGTGCCTTTGGGTGTGGCCTTTCTCTTGCTGACCCCTTCTGCATTCTGTGGTCAAAGCTGGAACCCAGAGCCATAATAACACTGGGATAGTGAATGTATCAAGGGATGGGCATTGAGGGGATAAGGGGGTCCTGAATGTGATAGCAGGAATGCCACAGGTGACCATGGTGATCAGGGGGAAGGAGTGGGGAAAGCGGATGAATGTAGGTCAGATGATATTTACCTCCTACCCAACTGTGCCTGACGTCAGCACTGACCTTCTTCTCGCTCCCTCCACCTTTCCTGGAACAGGTTCCTCTTAGTTCAAATCAGACTAGAAAGAGGGAGGGAAGGAGGAAGGGAGAGTTGGGAGGAATGCTCCAGGCCAACCAGATCTTTTCTCACTCTGCCCTGAGCCCTTTCTCATTTTACAACGCACCAGAGCCAAGTCTGCTGGATCCTGATAAAATTGCAACTTGTGCAGCACGCAGGCACACACCCTTCCATTCATTCAGCAGGCTCCTTCCCCCTCTCCTGAGGCCCCACATACCCAGCCCCAGGGCAGGGAAATCTAGCTTCAGATGTCCACCAGGTGGTAGCATTGACCACACAAACCTAAGTACTAGCAGTTACAGGGGAACTGTTTGGGCAGTTTGTCAAGTCATCCATCCATCCATCAATGCATTCATTCATTCATTCATTCACTGATCAGCTCTGACCTCTGGTGGTGCTGGAGATTGAACCTGAGACATCAGAATCTCAGGCATGACAGTCATTTTCATGGCATTATGCGGTCTCCCCAGCTCCCAGGATGTCCAAGGAGAGCTAGTATTGTTGCTCTTCAGTGCAGCCTGTTTGACTCATCTCAAAAGGAGCAGACCTAGGATTTGAACCCACAAAGTCTAACTCTGGAATCTGGGCATCTCATCACTTCATTCAGTTCATATATTGTCCTTAACTACCAGCTGCGTCTCCCAACCATTATAGAGTCTCCTTCCAGCTTGTCTAGCTCTAGCCCTAGCACTGTGCTTCTGTTGTAGCACAAAATCCTCCCATACTTGGTGAACTAATGATTTGGGTTTTTTTTAATATTTATTTATTGGGTTGGCAAAAAGGCTTACTTAGTGTGCTGCTTTGACATACAAGTTTGAGACCAGATCCCCGCTACATCAGAGGAAGCTTTGGTGCTGTGATGTCTCTCTTTCTCTCCCTCTCTTCCTCAGCCTCTCTTTAAAAAACTGAATTTATTTATTTATGAGAGGGAGAGAAAGAGAGAGGACACCAGAGCATCACTCTAGCACATGTGATGTCAAAGACCAGACTCAGGACCTCATGCTTCAGTCACTGCACCACCTCCCTGAGTACAAGAGCAGCTGAGTGAAAAGTCTGTTTGCAAGTAGCTGAAAATAAATGTGGAGGTGATCTACCTTCCTGCATTTGTTTCTTAAACAAATAGTCAGGAAGGACCTGTGGGGAGCAAGGCGTTGGATATAGCAGCCATCAATGAAGGTTTGGGATCCGATGAATCATAAAATGAATAAAGTAAAATGGTTTTTAAAGCTTTTTAATAATTATTTATTTTGGATAGAAACAGGAAGAAATTGAGAGCAATGGGAGAGACAGAGAGGGAGGGAGGGAGGGAGGGAAGGATAAAGAGATAGAAAGAGACAGAGAGAGAGAGAGAGAAAGAGAGAGAGAGAGACATGCAGCACTGCTTCACCACTGGTGAAGCTTTCCCCTTGCAGGTTGGGGCCGGGGGCTTGAACTCAGATCCTTGAGCACTGTAATGTGTGCACTCAACCAGGTGTGCCACCACCTAGTCCCCAGTGAAATGTTTTCCTAATGATACTTGGAGCCCAGAGAGATAACTCCAAATGTCAGTGTACATGACATACATGCCTGAGACCCTGAGGCCCCAAGTTCAATACCTGGCACCAGGGCTGAGTGGTGCTCTGGTCTCAGTCTGTCCCTCTCTCTCCTCTCTCTCTCTCTCTCTCTATCTATCTATCTATCTATCTCTTTCTCTCTCATAAAAGTAAATATTTTTTAATCTCACTTGATAAGATGACACTGAAAAACCAAGGAAGAGGAGTCAGATGAAGAGAAAATGGAAGATTATAAGAATGGAAAGAGGTAGGGCTAGCAAAATAGCTCACTTGGATAATGCACTGCTTTGCCATGTGAAAGACCCAGGTTTGGCCCATAATATTAGTGAGTACTTCAGTGCTGTATTTTGTGTCTCTCTTGCTCTCACTCTCTCTGCCTCTGGGGGGGGGGGGGGGATAAAAAGGGTGGAAGGAGTGTGTGTGTGTGTGTGTGTGTGTGTGTGTGTGTGTGTGTTCAGTACCATGCAAACACAGTCCAGCACAAGTTTTTCATTCAGATAGAGAAAGCAAACAGATTGACAGACTGGCAAAAACAGAAAGTGGAGAGACATTGGAGTTGCCCCAGGACTGTGGCACACCCATATAGTGTGAAGGCTTGAACCTGGGCCCTGGCTTGAGCCTGGATGACAAAGCAAGCTGTCGTTGTGAGCTATTTCAAGCCCCTAATATATCTCTTTCTCAGGCTGACAAAACAGTTCACCTGGATAGGGCACCTGCTTTGCCATGCTGCAGCCCAGGTTTGAGCCCAGCCCCCACCACACATGGAGTTCCAATCCCTGGCATCGTATGTGCCAGAGTGATGCTCTGGCTCTTGTTCTCTGTTTCCTTAATAACAAATAAATCTAAAATAACACCTTTCTCCCTCTTTCAAAATTTACTCATGTTTATACTAGATAGTGAAAGCAAATAACTACTGAGCTCTGGCCTAAACAGAGAGCCTCTGGGTCTTCAGTTATGCAAGTCCCATGTTCGCACTCTGGTTATATCCTCGGCTCAAAGCCCCTTTATTTTATTTTATGTTGTTTTATTTTATTTTATTTTATTTTATTTACTTTATTTCTAGCTACAGACCTTTATTGGGTCCTGTGCTGTACCTGTATGACTCCAGTTAGTCACTACAGCTGTGCAAGAAGGGAGATTTTTATCATTCCATCTGACAGATAAGTGATAGATTAAATAGGTTGCCCTGGGGATTTGAGTCCCACTGTGGTTCTTCTAGGACTGCCCTGCTCCACCCACTCCACATTAGTGCTCCAAAGAGGAGGAATTCAAGTCCAGTCCCCTTGAGGTGTGAATTCAAGTCCAGTCCCCTTGGGAATAGGTCACTCAGCAGTGACAGCTACAAACTGTCTCCATGACACGACAATATCCCTGGAGGAACTTCCTGGCTACTTAAAGCCACCAAAAGGGAAGGCAGGGGGTAAGAACTCTTCCAGAGACCAGAACCTAATTATTGTCCCATTTATACAGATGTGGTCTTTAAGATCAAATAAATGGCACGTGGATTTCTTATTGAAATTTGTTTGTTGGCTTCCATAACCAGAGGGGCCTGCTTTGGGACCCTCCTTAACTGCCTATAGGTAGTACCTACCCATTCAGGCCAGTAGATAGAAGAGTATTGCAGGCAGATCAGCCCGTTCGTTGGTGGTGGGGGTTTCAAGACCAGAGCTGGGGGTCAAACTCCCTCATGCCCCCCCCCCCCGCCCACCCTGGCCTTTGTGACCTTAAGAGGCAGAGGAGAGGCTCATCACCAACAGGCTACAGATGTTCCCAGAACTCAGGAACCCCTAAGCCACTCCTATCTTAAAAAAAAAAGAAAAAGAAAAAGAAAAAAGCTGAGGATCTGGCTTCTCTGAGGGGAGGACTCAGACCATGGGAGGCTGGGTGCTCAGGCCCCACAGACCCCCATAACTACCTTGAAAGGGCAGGTTTGCACAGAGCTTTAAGTGGTTTCTGTGGTTTCAGGGGCATAGAGGAAAGGAAAGAGCAGTTGATGACTGCTCTCGGGCTCCAAGCCACCACCACCCCATCCACCACCCTCAGGGCTGCTGGCTCCTTGCTCAGAGATCTCCCCTGATAAGAGCACTTGGGCACGTGGGGGGTGAAATAATTCTCTGATCCCTATCAGCCCTGTCCTTGCATAAGAATGCATTTGAGGAATAAATAACCACTACTCTGCTGGTTCCTCCAGATAAGGAGCTGTGATTGGAGTAAAGGGGGAGACTGAGGGGGCTTCCTAGAAGGATGACCTGACCTAGCACTCCTTTTTTCCTTAAGATGTATTTATTTATTTATTTATTTATTTATTTATTTATGAGAGGGTGGTGTGAGAGAGAAAGAAGCAGAGCATCACTTCGGCACATGCAGATGCCAGGGATTAAACCTAGAACCTCATGCCTGAGAGTCCAACACCCTAACCACTGCCTCACCCAGACACTCTCAGGGTGGGGAAGGGGCCTTGAGGCCAGGGCCCTGTCCTCCCAACCCAGTTACTTCCTGCCTGTGTCAAAACTAGCAGAGATACTATATGGAGCAGGTAGGGGGATGAGAGCCAGTCACCCATGACCAAGGCACTCTGTGTTTCTTGGGCCTCTACACAGTGCCCAAGAAACATCACAGAGATGATCTGGAAAGGAGATGGGAAAGACAGTGGGGAGGAGCTGGGGAGGCAAGGCAAACACAGTAACCACAGACTGGCAGGGGCTCGCAGGGAAGGCAGAGGGCCCTAGGGAGCCAGAGCCAAGCACAGGCAGGTGGGAAGGGGAAGAGATACCAATGTGCTCGGCACCCTCTGCCTCGTCCCCCTGCTGGAGGGCTTTGCTGCTGCTGCTGCTGCTGCCGCTGCCACTGCTTCCTTCTCCTCCCCCTTCTCCTCCTTCTTATCATTAGAGCTTCACCCTGTGGGCTAACTTATACAGATAGAAAAAGAGCCTGAGGGAAAGAGACCACAGCAATGAAGCTTCCTCCAGTGCCGTGAGGGTTGGGCTGAAACCTAACCTCACCCATGGCAAAGTGGGTACACTATCCAGCTGAGCTATCTTGCCAGATATTCTCCCTGCAGAGGAGTTTATAGAGCTGCCTGAGGCAAGCCTTTTACCAAAAGGATGCAAGGAGGAGCCACACCTCCGAATCAAGAAGCTTCCCAAAAGCCTGTGCTCCCCTCTTCTTCGATTGCCTTGTTAGCCAGCCAAGTAGCTGAGTGGGAGCAAAAGTCCTTCTCCACAGCTAACCTTTGTCTCTCCAGCTGCAGCCAGTTGAGGGAAGGGGGCAGGTGCTGATGGCAGCAGAGTGGCCGATGCAGGTGGGGCAAAGGGTGGGGGGCAGGAGTGGGCAGGGCCAGCAGCTGACCATCTGCATGCCAGGTGCCATGTGCAGCAGCAGGGGGGAGTGGGCGAGTCATGAGGCAGTGGCATGGCTGGCTCCTGCCCTGCTGTTTACCAGCTGGGAGAAGAGGGAGGAGGTGCCAAGGAGCCTCCCCACTGCAGCCTGGCCCCCTGCCAGCCAGCCTGTTGGGTAACCAGCAGAGCCAGGCCCAGCTAATCAAACTCGGGCTGAGGCTGTGTGGGAGAGTGGTGGAACCTAGGACCCAGAGTTGCTGGGGGGGGGGGGGGACGGGGACAGATTGAAGCAGGGAGTTTTGTGCCAATGTCCTCCACAGAGCCCATCTTTGGGGGCCCGCTAACTCCTTCCCCCAACTAGTATGGTGCATTGCCTCTGCTGTCCTTGTCCTTCCCACTGCTGCGCTGTCACCAAACACTCCTTTGAGATATGCCCTCCCACCCCCACCACCCCCCAAAAGAAGACAACAGACAGCAGAGTGGAAGAGACCACATTACCAAAGCTTTCTCCAGTGCAGTGGGGGCCAGGCTCAAACCTGGGTCGCACACATGGCAAAGCAGTTGCACCATCAGCCAGAAGGCTGGAGAGACAGCAGGGAGCTCTAGGGAAGGCAGCCAGAAAGAGCCAAGAAATGATGACCATCCAGGAGAAAAGGCAGCATCCCCTCAGATATATCCTTTCCCTCCCTTCACAGCTCCCCTGATCTTGGGTCAGAAAGCACATAATGCTGAGGTGGGTCAAAAAGACCTAGGTTCAAATCACAGCTTTATCATTCAGAGCCCTTGGGCAAGCCCTTAAAAAAAAACCAGAGATCTGAGGTCACTCAGCGTCTGGAGAAGCCCAGAATAGTCACATTTGTCTTCCTGTGGATACCGGAGGTTGGAATAAAACTGATAAAACTATGGGCTCACGTAAAGCTCCTGGGAAAGGGTCCAGCACATAGTAGGTGAGCAAGAAAGGTCAATCATTCTCTTCCTCTCACCTGTTCCCCATGAGGCTCTAAACTCCATCCCTCCCTCTGTCCCCTGGTCCCCTCTCTATGCCAGAATGTTCTGCCAGCCACTCCTTTTCCCTGCCTGCTGGTGACCAGGTGTTCCCTCCCTCCCTCCCTCCCTGGGGCCCTGCTCCCTGCCCTCCTGGGCAACCAGGGCAGCAAGGACGGCACCCAGGGAGTTGCTCATGGACAGGGCCCCACAGAGAGAGCACCAAGCCTCACAGGGTAAGAGGCCCTCGCCCCTGCAGGAAGGCAGAAGAGGCCTGAGTGGGGATCAGAGGAGAGGGACAAGAAGCCGGGGGAAGGAGAGTGGAGAGGACCGAGAGAAGAGTTGGCATGGGAGACTGAATGAATCTGGAGAGAAGCAGGAGAGAAGTAGAAAGAGGGACAGGCATTGAGTGGAGGAGGGATGTGAGAGGTGGCACTTCAAGGGAGAAGAAAGAGGTGAGGAGACAGAAGAGCAGTGATATGAGCTCATGGGAGAAGAGCAAGGTGAAAGGCCAGCACATGGCCATGGCAGATGAAATAGCTCACTGGGTAGGACATACGCCTTGTCATGTGCACAACCCAGGTTCGAGCCCCAGCGTCACATGGGAGGTACTATGGCATGGGAGGAAGTTCCAGAGCTGTGGTATCTCCCCTCCCCTCTATCTGCAAGAAAAAGCAGCCTGGACCCGTGAAATCACATTTGCAGGCTCTGGAAAATAAATAAATAAGAAAGAAAGAAAGAAAGAAAGAAAGAAAGAAAGAAAGAAAGAAAGAAAGAAAGGAGAGTGTGAGGGCCCCTGGGAAAAGGTAGGAAGGCTACTGCTGACTCTCTGAGACAGTTCAGTTGGCTGGGACCCAGATCTGCAAGGGCTGGAAGGCTGGGCCCCCTTCTCTGCTCATTCATTAATAGAAGAGCCTACCCTGCCTTTTAAAATAATTATTATTTATTAATGAGAGAACCAGAGCATTTCGCTGGCACATGTGATACCAGGGATCAAACTTGGGATCTCACCTGTAAGAGTCAAAAGCTTTGTCCACTGCACGGCCTCCTAGGCCACTGAACTGCATTTCTGCAGAGCCCTTGCAGTGCCAGTCCTGGGGGGGGCGGGGGGCAGCCTGGAGTCAGAGCTGCCCACACCAGTGCTCCCTGCTGGAAAGAGAGCTCCCTGCTGCCAGAGGACCCCCTTCCCCAACACCTCCACCCCAGAGCCACTCTGCAGTGCAAGACTGTAAGCCAGTGTAGTGCCATGTCAGGGAGGAAGCTGGGTGAGGCCAGGGAGGCTGGGTGGGCTGTGGGCAGGAGGGGGTGCTGGATGGGGCCACGCCCTCTGCCAGCAGGGCTCCTTCACCCCACCCACTAAGGCAAGTTGGGGACTCCACTCACCCCACCCAGCCAGTGCAGGAAGCCTGCGGGTGGGTGGGGAGCGTCTGCCAGGCAGGATAGCCTGTGGGGAGTGGGGGTGGGGGTACCAGGCCACTACCGTAGTTAGGGGACCTCGACGGGAGGAGGGGGCGATGAACTCTGTAGGGGGGGCTGACAGGGAGTAAAGCCACTCCCAGAGTCCCCTTAATAGGTGTTTCATAAATGCTAACAGGGCTGGGGAGATAGCAATATACAAGTGACTCAGTCCCCAGCGCCACCAGAAGTCTCTCTCTCTCTCTCTCTTTCTCTCTCTCTCTTTCTCTCTCTCTCTCCTTCTTTCTTTTTTTTTTCTATAGCTATCATTTAAAAAATAATAAACTGGGTGAGGGAGAAACCATAATAGTTATGCAAAAGGTTGTCATACCTGAGGCCCCAGGTTCAATCCCCCACACCAATCTAAGCCAGAGATCAGTTATAGAGAAGAAAAAAAAATGCTAACCATGATGCATTTGATGAGGACTGAACGAATGAATGAACCCCCAGCAATGTGCTAGCTAAAGCTTTCCCCATCACCAACTGCCAGCCCCCCACTTCCATATCCCTGCCCACCCACATCAACCCACCTTTACCACTCCTGCCCACCCACCCTCCAAATGGGCCAGCCTTCTGCAGAAGCAGAAAGGAAGGAAGGTCTTCCTCAAGCTGCCAAGTCAGTGGAGATGTGGAGCTGGCCTGACTCCTCCCAAGTGTCCTCACCACCCTACTCTCAACATCACAGCTCAGGAAATTGCCTGGTACTGTGAGGCACAAATCAGCCATGAGAAGCATCAACTCTGTCTCCATGTACTGTGCAGGTCTATTTCTTAAAAAAACTTTTTAAAATTTTATTTATTTTCCCTTTTGTTGCCCTTGTTGTCTTTTTACTGTTGTTGTAGCTATTATTGTTGTTGTTATTGATGTCATTGTTGATAGATAGGACAGAGAGAAATGGAGAGAGGAGGGGAAGACAGAGAAGGGGAGAGAAAGACAGACACCTGCAGACCTGCTTCACTGTCTGTGAAGCGACTCCCCTGCTGGTGGGGAGCGGGGGTTCAAACCGGGGTCCTTATGCCGGTCCTTGCGCTTTGTGCCACATGCACATAACCCGCTGTGCTACTGCCTGAATCCCAAGGCCTATTTTTTAAGATATTTATTTATTTATTTATTCATGAGAGAGAGAGAAGATAGTGAAGAAGAGAGAATCAGAGCATCATTCTGGCACATGCAGTGCCAGGGATGGAACTCAGGACCACATGCTTGAGAATCCAATGCTTTATACACTGTGCCTCCTCCCAGGCTATGTGCAGCACACGTCTAATGGGCAAGGAAAAGCAGATGGCTGAGGGGTGACAAGATAAGCAAAGCCAGACATAATCCCTACTTCACAGGACTTGCAAAGTCCCATTTAGTGGACATAAGACACACTCACAGTAGTTGGGGAAGGTGGGAAGTGTAAGGAAATCAAGGCAAGGCTTGGTGAATGTGAGCTCAAGGGTAGAGGACAGTGTACTCATCTTCAAGAAAGAGGCACAGTCTGGAGTTTGAGGGTCCAGGAGAAATTGACTAGACTAAGGGGATGGGGGAAAGCTGATAGGGTAGAAGGAATGGCTTGGTGTAAGGAGCTGGCAATTATTTTTCCTCTGGTCTTTAATATTCACCACATGGGAGCACCTGCATGGGACAAGTTTCACTAGTGGTGGAGCAGCACTGTGGTCTCTCTTTCTCCGTCTCTGTCTCTCACCCTTTATCTGAAGGAGAATTTTTAAAAATTTCTTTATTGGAGATTAATTGTTTTACAGTCGATAGTAAATACAATAGTTTGTACATGCATAACATTTCTGGGGGAAAAACTTTTTAAATTTCTTTATTGGGGACTGATATTTTACAGTTGACAGCGAACACAATAGTTTGTATATGCATAACATTTCTCAGTTTTCCACATAACAGTACAATCCTCACTAGGTCTTCTGACATCCTTGTCCAAGACCTGTACTCCCCTCCCCCAACCACCCCAGAGTCCTTCGGTGCAACATGCCAACTCCAGTTCAGGTTCTACTTGTGTTTTCTCTTCTGATCTTGTTTTCTGGGGAAAATTTTTTTTAATATTTATTTATTCCATTTTATTGCCCTTGTTTTATTGCTATAGTTATTATTGTTGTTATTGATGTCATCATTGTTGGATAGAACAGAGAGAAATGGAGAGAGGAGGGGACGACAGAGAGGGGGAGAGAAAGATAGACACATGCAGACCTGCTTCACTGCCTGTGAAGCAACTCCCCTGCAGGTGGGGAGACTGGGGCTCGAACTGGGATCCTTATGACAGTCCTTGTGTTTTACAACACCTGCCCTTATCCCACTGTGCTACCGCCCGACTCCCAGGAAAAAAAAATTTAAGGCATCTTCCAGAAGTAATGAAATTATTCAAGCACAAAACCCAGGAGCTGGGCTTGGGAAGCCCTGGAGGAAATAAATAAATTTTATTATAAAACAGACAAATAAATATGACAAGGGCCGAGCATATGTGTTACCATGTACCAGGACCTAGGTTCAACGTTCTGTTCCCACCTGTATGGGGGAAGCTTTGTGTGTGATGAAGCAGTGATGCAGGTGTCTTTCTCCCCTTTTAACCTCCCCTTTCCCTCTCAGTTTCTCCCTACCTCTATAAAGAAAAGGGTGTGTGTGTGTGAGAGAGAGAGAGAGAGAGAGAAAGTCTCACATGAGAAAGAGAGAGAAGTATACCCACATGAGAAAAAGAAATAAGCCAGGGCATTACTCTGGTACATGCTGCACCAGGAATGAAACTGGGAGCCTCAGACATGCAAGTCCCATGGCTCTACCAACTGAGTTATTTCCCCAGCTCCCAGAGCCTGGCACTTCTGAGGACTCAGAAGAGGACCCATGTGACTGTCAGACAGAGAGGAAAGGAGATCAAGGTGACTACGAAGGGGTGGACCCACCTTCTCTAACACAAAGTGCTGCTAGGGAGCAGTGGAGAGGGGGGAGGGTTAGTGGGTCCCAGAAATTCCCAGCTAACCCCCACGTGGCCCTAACCCCCACGTTCTCTTTACAGAGCTTCTGACTGCGAAGAGGACCCACACCTGTGAGTTGGGATGCAGGGGCAAGTTTAAGGAGCTGGGGCAGGGGATCCTCAAGGGCTGTGGGAGGGATGCAAAACAGAGGCACACAGGCATGAAGAGCCAGGACAGGGGAGGGATGGAGCAGTAGAGAAACAAGAAGCAGAGGGGGAGTCCAGAGAAGGGGGGAACCTCAAGATCAGGGTAACAGTAGGAGAAAGTAATTGTACTGGCAGGTGGCTCAGCCTATAGAGCGCACACATTACCTAATGCAAGGCAGGACCAGGGTTGGAGTCCCTGGCCACCACTGGGAGCTAGTGTCTGCGGTGGGGGGGGGGGGGGTAGTGATGAAGCAGTGTCCTGATGTGTCTTTCTCTCTGTCTCTCCCTTCATCTATCTCTTTATCTCCTACCTCCTATAAAAAAATAGTTCCTCCTATACTGGGGGAACTGCCCAGTATAGTGGAGGTGTACATGCATAAAGCCCCAGCAATAACCCTGGTGACAAAAAAAAAAAAAAAAAAAAAAAAAGAGCAGGGAACCAAGAAGTACAGGGATGGCCTAGGGATTAGGGAGTCTGAAGCAAGCCTTGCGGTGGCAGGAACAGGTCTGGTGTTCATCTGTGGTTAACACATCCTGAGGTGTGAACAAGCCCACGGGCTGAGCCAGGGGAGGGGGGACGGGGGAAGGGGCAAGCCTCTGTGGGAGACACAGTGACAAGGACACTTTGTGTCCAGGACCTCCCCTCCTACCCCCTGCAGTGAAGCAACAGTAGAGAAGTGAGAAGGTTAGAGTTCCGGAGGACGCCCCCGTGGAGCCTAGCGAATCAGCATCCTGTTCCTCTTAGTTTGGGGGAGAGGCTGCCCCACCCCGAAAAAGCACACACACACTTACCTCAGTCCCAGGGCTTAGATCCCATGGGGGCGGTGCGTGCCCTTGGCACTTGGGGGCGCTGTGGAGCATGCCTCCCTGAGCATGGGGACTACCCTGGATCTGGAAAGGACAGGGCAGGTCTCCATGCCTTCCCTTAAACTGCCCACCAACACTTCTAGAGTCATCCCAGCTGCAAAGGCGACAGCACCCCCCCCCCCTGCTGCATCCTGAGATGGGCAGGCAGGGACGGGGGCCATCCAGGACGTTGCACCCTCCCTGAGGGGGTTGCTTTCTCAGCACAATCCTAGCCCAGCCTCACCGCGTACAGCCACAGGGCCCCGCGGAAACGCTGGGGAGGAAAGGGGGCTGGGAGTGACAGCCGCCAGCGGGGGAGGGGACCCACAGCCCAGATGTGGGGGGGGGAAGAGGGGCTTTCAGAGCCGCTGAGGTACCCCACAGAGCAGGCACTGGGCTGAGCGGACTTCCGAAATGGGGTGCCTTGTTAGCATGACCCCCCAGACCAAGAAACTTCCTCACCAAGAGACTGTTCAGGCTGACTCCTTCAAGAGCAGACCTGAGGGCGGGGAGACAGAGTAATGGTTATGCAAAATACTTTCATGCCTGAGACATCAAATGTCCTAGGTTCAACTCCCAGAACAACCATGAGCCAGAACTGAGCAGTGCTCTGTTGAAGAATAAAAAATAATAATATAATAATAAAAATGATAAATAGACTTGAGTGGAGAAAAGCATCCCCCTCCCTCAAGTGAAATCTAGGACCAAACTGCCTAGATTTGAATCTGGACCCCACTTCTTACTAGCTGTGTGACTTTGGGTCCATTACTTAACCACTCTCTCGTTTTCCTCAAACTTAAGATGGGGATAATGGCACCTACTTTATAAAGTATTTTGTGAGGATTACTCTACAGGAAAACATGGGATCACTTGGGGAATGCGATATTAGTGTTACTCTTGTTACTACTACTATTATGCATTATTATTATTTTCTTCCTCTGCATTCCAAGCCTAGCAGTTTGATTCTTTAGAACTTTTCTTTATTTTTAATTCTTTTAATTTATTCGTGTTTGAGAGAGGAAGGGGAGAGAGAACCAGAGCATCACTCTGGCACAGGTGACTTCAGGAGACAAATTCAGGACCTCAGTTACTGTGTTGCTTCCCTAGTCCCTTTCTTTCTTTATTTTTAAAGTTTAGTTTATTTATACATAAGAGAGAGTTTCACATGAGACAAAGCAAGAGAGAACAGAGCACCACTCCACATATACAGTCAGGGATTGAACCAGTAGCCTCAGGCATGCATGTCCCATGTTCTACCAGCTGAGCCATTTTCTTAGCCACTCCTGGGGACATTTCTGATGGACTAACCCTTCCAGCAGATCACAGACTCTGTCTGATGGCTATGACCGCTACTGCTGTCACTCATCCGATAGCTCAGCGTGTGTTGGGGTGGAGGTGAACTTGGTGGGTAGTGGGGACAGTGCCCTGTTGGCAATCCACAGAGTCTTGGTGGCACAGGCAGACACCCTGGGACTTCCCTCCCTCTCTGTGACTGGAGTTGCTTGCCCTGCACGGGGGGGGGGGGGGGGGGGGTGAGGGGGAAGCAAGATCCTGGGAGCTCTGGAATCTGACCGGGCTGATGTGAGTTCCACTGGGCTCCCCAGCCAGAGCTACCCTGGCGGGTGGAAACAGCTTCTACCGCCAGTGGTTGTCGCCTGTGGTTTTGGAATTTTCCAACGCCCCCTGCCACTGGCTGCCCCGCCCCTCACACCCTGCCCCTGGCCCAGATTGGCCACGTGGGGTGCTTGTTATCCTACTAGCTGCACCCCAGGGGGGTGGGGGGGAGTGGAGTTGGGGGTTTGTCTCTGGGCCACCTGCGTAGTGCGGGAGCTTACACACACACACACCCCCTCCAACCCAGAAGCTCTAGGGGAGAGCTAGGTGTAGAACGGTGGGCTGAGGCTCTGCTGAGAGGGCTTCCCTGCTGCCCCACTGTCAGCTGCACCCGTCCCTGCTGTGGGTGCTAGAACCACCCCCTGCTGAGAAAGACTCCAAAGCTGCAGCTCAAACATGAGAAGTAAGTGAATGGGGGTGCCTGGAGTGGGGCATCCTGGCTCCTGCGGTCCCAGGGACCCTCTGGAAGGAGAAATGTCTTGGGAACTTTTGCAAGAGCCCTTGCCTGGAAGGGTGAGCCCAGGTCAAGATCAGAGTCTGCTGGGAGGTGGGTAGGGGACCTGGCATGTCATGTCCCAGGCAGTTCTCTTAAAACAGTCATAGGACTGGCGAGGGGGTCCCAAGTGTGCATGGGGTGCTGTACCTCCGTTCTACAGAAAGAGATTGGATCCTGAGGAAGCCACAGCAGTGGGAGCTGGAGGATGGTTCTGAACAGGAGGCCTCCTTCGCTACAGTGCTCCCCTCCTGACTCCACCCTACCTGAAAATGGGCGAACAAGGGGGAGACAGAGGATACCAGTATGTGCCCTGAAGTGGCAGGACAGTGGGAATAATGCAAAGACAGCAGGTGGTGAGGGGGACAGAGGGCAGAGCTCAGAGCCACCATGCTTTCAGGGATGGAGGGCCTAATGGAATGTAGCCAGGGGTGTGAGTGTGTGTGTGTGTGTGTGTGTGTGTGTGTGTGTGTTGTGTGTGTGTGTGTGTGTGTATCTGTCTCAGGCCCATTCATCCACCTGAGCAAAGGAATTACAACAATCCGTGGATAGGGAAGCTCAAATTTTTAGGCCTGTTCCCACCCTGGCTTGTAATGCTGGGCCAAAAGCTGGTGGGCAGACTCTGGGGTCACTGTCCCTTCTAGTACAGCGGAAGTAGGCACACAAGGAACCTGGACTAGCTCACAGGTTGTGGGGCTGAGCAGGAAAAGGGAAGCCTGTGGCCTGAGGTGGCCCCAACCCCATCTTGGGGTCTTCCCACAAGCCTTCGAAAAAAGGCCATATTGGTTTCTGGAAAGACCCATGGGGCAAGATGCTGATGAAATGGTGCTACTGCCAATCCCTCCCCACCCAACCCCAACCCCCATACACACATTCACTTGCCATGTGCATACCCTGAGGCAACTCCTTGGGCTCAAGCCCTCTTGTTAGTAAATCAACAAAGCAGAATTTGAAAACAAAACCTACTTTAGAGAGGCTCCTCCCCATCCTGAGAGACCAGGAAAAAAGGAGAAAGGTTAGGTTAGGTGCCTCAATGGTAGTGGAGGAAAATCAGCTTTCCCTCTGGGGAGGGGAGGAAGAAGCCAAGAAAGGGAAAGACTTGGCCTCCACACTTGGAGGCAGGAGACCCCAGAGGCGATGTTGTTGCTGAGTTGGGTGAGAAAGGAGGAGACCAACACATCCCAAAGGAAGAGGGGCCCTCAGTGCTTCGACTTCCCTTTTAAGTTTTTCCCACAGCAGTGAAGGTTGGCAAACTGGTCTCTGCTAAAATGGCCCATGACAGTGAAATGGCCTAATGGTCATGGTTATGTAAAAGAATTCATGCCTGAATCTCCAAAGTCTTGGCTTGAATCCCCAGACCACCATAAGCCAGAGCTGAGCAGTGTTCTGGGAGAAAAGAAAGAAAAGAGAGAGAGAAAGAGAGAGAGAGAGAGAGAGAGAGGTGATGGAAAGAATGAAGGAGGGAAAGAAAAAGAGACAGTGGCCAATGGTCCCAAATCAGCAAATCCACCCTGAGAAGCATGATTGGGTATATTTGCATGCCTGGCAAGAGCAGGAATCCTCAGTTCTGGTTGGGACACACACACACACACACACACACACACACACACACACACACACACACACCAGGATGGTCTATAGGAAAGGCACCTCCATAGTCTGGGACTTGAGGCCACTAGTTTCTTCTTCCTTCCTTCTTTCCTTCTTTCCTTCCTTCCTTCTTTCTTTCTTTTTCTTCCTTTCTTCCTTCCTTCTTTCCTTTCATTTTATGTGTTACCTATAAAAGAGAGAACTTCACAAAAGAGAGAGAAGGCAGAACATCACTCTGATACCTGTGTGCTAGGAATTGAACCAGGAACCTCAGACATGCAAGGCTGATACTCTCTCAACTGAGCTATTTACCTCCTTTGATTTGATGCCATTGGCTTTTCTCACTTGACCTGTCTGTCCCTGGTGTATCACAGTGCCTGGTAATCTGACCCACTCCACTTGACCCCACCAAGTGCCCTGACCTGGGCTGGAGCAAAGCAGAACCCTGGGGACCTGGAAGAGTGATACACCCAATGACTGAGGACTAGACACATAGGGCAGGGGCAAGCCTAGAAATGTACAGAGAAGCAGGCGCAGGAAGTGACACAGTGGGTAGAGTAATGGATTCATGTGCATGAGGTCCCTGGTTCAATTCTTATTATTGCATGTGCCAGAGTGATGCTCTGTTTCTCTCTTTCTCTCCCACATTAATAAGTTTTTAAAAGAGAGAGCGAGAGATACGGGTTGGGTAGTGGTATCCAGTTGAGCGTACATGTTACCATGTGCAAGGACCCAAGTTCAAGCCCCCAATCCCCACCTGCAGGGGGGAAAACAAGAGTAGTGAAACATTGCTGCAGGTGTCTTTCTCACTCTTCCGCACTATTTCCTCTACCATTCTCAGTTTCTATCCTACCAGATTAAAAATAATAAATAAATGTTTTCAAAAAGGGAGGTAGAAATGCTGAGGCCAAGCTCAAAGGGTACATATAGGAAAGACACAGGGATAAAACGGTGCCCAGATGGAGCTGAAGAATCACCAGCAGAGCCCAGACGAGGCAGGGGGAAGGCCCAGGAAACAGAAGCAGAGTGCACAGGAAAGAAAGCACACAACCAGGGGAGAGAAGTGGGAGAGAGAAGATGCAGCAGCAGAGGACGGAGGACTACAGGGGCACTGAGCTTCCAGTCAGGCCCAGGAAGGCAGAGGAGGAGGCAGGGTCCTTAAAGATTCTGAGGGGATGGGAAAGACACCCTGCTGTTGAAACTTGGAAGCAGACAGGAAGTGTCCTGGAGACAGAAAGCCTCACCAGCCAGTCAGCCTGAAAGAGGAGGCTCATGAGCAGAGTGGCCTGGCTGGGGAGGTGGACAGGAAAGAAGATGCCCACATCACCTCCAGGCCTGAGAGCTCAGATCACCTCAGGCCAGCGAGACAGCATCATGATAGTGCCAGAAGCTCTCAGATCTCAGGTTCAGTCCTCAGCACCATCATAAGCCAGAGCTGAGCAGTGCTCTGGTTTAAAAAGTAGGTAGGCAGACAGACAGACAGATATTGATACCCCCCTTCCTTAGATCTAACAGGAATCTCAACACCAGTCTGGGTGAGGTGCTAGGAGTGGAGGAATGCAGGCCTTTCAGGCTCACCCCCTCTCCCCTGCCCTCTCCATTGTGCCCCTGACTCACTTGGGCAGGGACTTTCCCAAACACTTTCCAGGGAAGGAAGGTAGCAAGGGGAGCTTGGTCCAGCTTGCCATCATCCCTGATTCTCCTCTCCACTTTTCAGGGTTCTGCTCCCAAAAAGCATGGAGACACCTGTGGGGAGAAAGGAGTTGAGGCACAGAATGGCAGGGTCAGAACTAAGCTCTTTCTGGGGTCCCCTAAAAAACAGCTGCCCCCAAGAGGAAGGGAAGGCCACCCATGATTGTAGGGGAGCCCACCACTGTGCTTCCTCCTGGTGATTCATTCCCTCGCTAAGCATCCCCCCCATTCACCCCTGTTGTTTTCTCTCAATTCTTTTATTTCCCCTCCTTTCTCAAGTCCCAGACTGCGGGGGTGGCGGGGGCACCCAGAGGGAGTTTCAGGTGACTGGCTGTCTTTGGTAGCTTTTCAAAACCCCAGACTCTCCCTCGCCCACCTGAGCTTGAGTGTCTCTGACTTCCTCAGCCCTGGGATCCCGGTGTTTCAGCAGAAAAATTGTCACTCTGGGGGACTGGGAATAGAGATCTCCCTGGCCTCTCTCCTGACCCTCTCCCACCGTTCCCACCATTGGTTCCCCAGTGGTGGTACCCCCATGTCTCCACCCCTTGCCTCATGGCCTCTAGGTTTGCAGAAGCTGCAGGAACTGGCTAAGAAAGGTGGGAGGTTGGCAACAGGCTGGGGCACATGGGGGACCTCTGGAGCTGTAGTCTGAGTGAGGAAAGGGACTAAGCATTGGAGTATGGGGACTAGGGACCCTGGGTTAAGAGAAGGGATACATCCCTCTCTCTGTCTCACTCATCTCTGCATAGAGGCCCCACCAGGCTATGAGAAAGGCAGTCCATGTTCCCCTCCAAGAAGCTATGGTCTTCTAGGGGAGTCCCAAGCTCACAGCTGGGTCTGTCTGGGTGAGCTGTTCCTCTTTGGGGGCTTTACCCCCAAGAAATGGAGGAGAAATTTCTTTAAGCTGTTTGCCAACCAGGAGTCTTGGCTTTGATGTCCTGGGTGCCTTCCCAGAGCCCTTCCCTACCATGGCCCCCTCACTCCAGGGGTGTTCCCTCTGACCAGCCCTTTTGTTTCTCCAAGCAAGTGAACAGCAGGTCCCGAGAGGTACAGAGCTAGTGAAGACAGTGGTTTCCAAGTAGCAGAGAGACTGAAGTTCCCAAGCCAGGTCTGGGACTTTGGCTAGGGAACCCTAATGAGGCTATGCCCCACCCCACCTCTGACTTAGTCATCTCTCCTGCACAGGGGCACCTCACAAGAGTTCAGTGCTCCCCAGCACTGAGGTGTGACTAGCCATGAAGAGTGTGTGTAGGGGGCTGAGTGTGTGTGTGGTTCACCTGGCAGAGCACACACAGTACTGTGCATGAGGACCTGGGTTCTAGGTCCTAGCCGTCACTTGGGAGCATCTGCAGAGGAGGAAACTTCTTGAGTAGTGGAGCAGTGCTGCAATGTCTCACCTCTGTATGTCTTTTTAAAAACATGGCCACAAGGAATAGTAGAAATGGGCAAGCACATAGTCTCAGTAATAACTCTGATGGCAGAGAAAGAGAAGAAGAAAAGTGTGTGTAAACTCTGACCCAGAGTTTGAACTGAGCCAAGCTGATAGCTACCTTGACCCTTGACCAACACCCACTGGAGAAAAGGGCAGAGGGAGAGCAGGGACAGTGCCCAGCTCTAGACTAGCAGTGCACCAGCAAGAGGTGAGGACCCCAGCAGGCGCCTCCACCTGAACTCGCCTCCCCCAGGCTGCGGTGGCTCTGGGGGCTGGGAAGAAAGCTCCCCCCACCCAGGTTGCTCTACCACTTCCTCTCTGTGGCACAGGGCACCTGGACAGGGCCCAGAGCGAGCTTCCTATGGTGGCATGGGGCCAGGCTCCAGGCATTCAGAGAGCACTATCAATGAATCAATCGCACAGCTGTGTGGAGGGTGAGATTAGAGGAGGTGGGAGGGAGGGGGACAGACTTCTGGGTCTGCCCAGAAGTGTTTTCTCACTCAGGGAGCTCCCCAGGGATCCCTCTGCAAAGCTGTATTTCCTCTTAGGACAGGAACAGAATGAAGGTTCGGGACTGAGCAAGCAGTGTAATAGTTGTGTACCAGCCTTCCGTGCCTAAGAAGTTCCAGGTTCAATCCCCAGAACCACCATCAGCCAGAGCTGAGCAGTGCTCTGGTCAAAAGAATCAAAAATACTAATAAGAAGAAAAAGAACAAATTATCAGAGGTCTGTGGCCCACAGGACTTTCCCTCTCCTTCTGGAACTGCTTGGAAATACTGTCTATTTGGAGGGGTGTGGGAAGAGAGGAACAGCATTAGCCATCTCTTAGTGGTGTGGCTGCTGGGGGCCAGCCCAGAGGTTCCCAGCCTTGCTGGGTTCAAGTTCCTGGCACCTGCAGGCATGTAATGGTGAGTTCCTGGCAGACTGGGCTCCCGGGCAGCCGTTTGAGTAATCCTGTGATTATGATTACTCACCCCACCCCTCAACCTGGGTTCCCACCACCTGCTGGCTTCAGGTTTTGAAGGTGAGGTTCCCTGAATGTTTTCTTAGCTCCTGTTCACTCACACCAACTCCCTCCATCCCCTTCCCGTTTGTCCCCCTCACCCCTCCCTTCCTCCACAAGCAAGATTCTAAAAGGGCCCGGACTTTCTTTCTGAGGTTTGGGGCCCATGGCATCACAGGGGTGTGGCAGTCACAGGGAAGGGGCTGAAGAGGGCCTGGCATCTGGCTTGTAGTCTCTGTTTCTTACAGGGTTGGAAGTTTGTGGTCTCTTGAGCTCCAAGTCTATGGAGGCCTGGTCTCCAGCTCTAGGGTCCTCTGATTCTAGGCACCTGTCTCCTTGTGTATTCCTATTGCTGGGTTGGGAAGCAAGGGCCCTGGTGTCTCCTAAGCACAGGCCTGTGTGGAGGGGGTCCTGAGCTGGCCACATGGTCCTGGAGGAGGCAGCAGTGCCGTCAGGGCCCTGAGCCAACAGGTCAGGAGGACAGGTCCATGTCTGGGTCAGCCACTTGGTCAACACACACACGCACACGGATGTGGCTCTGGGAGAGGGGCAGAGGCAGGGAGGACTGTGGTCGAAGGCTGGGCTGGAGCCCCAGCCAGTTCTCACTGTGGCTTGGCCTAGTCTCCCTCCTCTTACTTTTTTAGGTGACCCATGTTGGTTTCTCCCCTCTCTGGGCTGAGGGTCACAGAAGAGATACCACAGGGATGGAGTGGGGGAGGGGGCAACACAAGGGAAGGGCTGGGGAAGAGGCTAGAGCTAGTTATAGGGGCCAGGAGGTGACTTCCCTGATAGAGCACACATGTTGCCAAGCTGGAGGACCCAGGTTTGAATCCCCAGCACCACATGGGAGCACTAAGCATGCCTGGTGCTGTGATGTCACTTCTCTCTGTTTTTCCTTCTCTCCTTCTCTGTTTCTATCTTAAAAGGGAAAAAATTAATAAAATAAATAAAAATAGGGGGAAAATATGGGAAGTGCAGAGGTGTTCCATTGGGAACATCGATGGAATCACACTGCCCTTGTGTAACAGTGGAAAGAGTTGACTCGGGGCCAGGCAGTGGCACTCCCAGTTGAGTGTGTGTTACCATGTACAGCAACCTGGGTTCAAACCCCAGGTCCAACCTGCAGGGGGGAAGCTTCATGAGCAGTGAAGCAGTGCTGCAGGTCTCTCCTCCCCCCACCCCGGCTATACCTCCCTCTTCCTTCTCAATCTCTTTCTGTCCTATCAAATAAAAAAAATAAAATAAAATAAAATAAAATAACAGCTGGGAGTGGTAGGTTTGTCATGTAGGCACTAAGCCTGATGGCAATAGAAATATTTCATAATAATAACAATTAATAATAGTAAATAGAGCTGACTACCAGGCATAAAAGCTCCTCCCATGCCTCAGATGCTCCCTGGCTTCCTAGGGAGCCCGACTCAGCTTTGCAGTTGTAGTGTGTACAACATCTCACCTATTGCACTTGCTGGCCTACAGAGGAAACTACCTGGAGTTTAGATTTTAGTGTCATATATATCATCTCAAAGAAGCCATTGGCTCTGAGGTCCAAAGTCACAGGAGATGCTAGGAGAAATCATTTTATTTATTTATTTCTATTTTGTTAGAGGCAGAAAGAAATTGAGAGGGAAAGAGGAAATAGGGAGGGAGGAGAGAGAGAGAGACCTGCAACAGTACTTCACCATCCCCCACCCCCAGGTAAAGATGGGGGGGTGGAAGGGGGGGTTGAATCTGAGTCCTTGTGCATGGTAACATGTGTGCTTAACCAGATACATTACCACTTGACCCCAACATCTTTCTTTTTTTTTTTTTACTAGAGCACTGCTCAGCTCTGGCTTATGGTGGTGCAAGGGATCCCCAACATCTTTTTAATAGCCACCAGGGTTATTGCTGGGGCTCAATGGTTATAAATCCACTGCTCCTGGCTGCTATTTTTTTTTCTTTTTGTTTGTTTTATCTGTTCTTTGTATTTTATTTGATAGGACAAAGAGAAATTGAGAGAAGAGGAGGACATATAGAGATAGAGGGGGTTGGGTGGTAGCACAGCGGGTTAAGTTCATGTTGTACAAAGCACAAGGACTGGTATAAGGATCCCAGTTCGAGCCACCCTGCTCCCCACCTTCAGGGAAGTCGCTTCATAAGTGGTGAAGTAGGTCTGTAGGTGTCTATCTTTCTCTACCTGCTGTCTTCCCCTCCTCTCTCCATTTCTCTCTGTCCTATCCAACAACAATGACATCAATAACAACAACAATAACTACAACAAAAATAAAACAACAAGGGCAACAAAAGGGGGAAAAATCAAATAAAAAAGGAGGGGACAGAGGGAGTCGGGGTGGTAGCGCAGTGCACATGGCGCAAAGCACAAGGACCAGCGTAAGGATACCGGTTCCAGTCCCCAGCTCCCCACCTGGAGGGGAGTCGCTTCAATCGGTGAAGCAGGTCTTCAGGTGTCTGTCTTTCTCTCCCCCTCTCTGTCTTCCCCTCCTCTCTCCATTTCTCTCTGTCCCATCTAACAACGATGACATCAATGACAACAATAATAACTACAACAACAATAAAAAACAAAGGCAACAAAAAGGAAAAACAAATAAATAAATATTTAAAAGGGGAAAAGGGAAAGAGAGACACCTACAGACCTGTTTCACTGCCCTTGAAGTGTCCCCATGTATGTGGGGGGAGGGGACTCACTCGAACTTGGGTTTTTATACAGGGTAATGTGTGCACTCAACCAAGAGCACCAACATTTTGTTTATTTGTGAGAGCGAGCCAGAGAATCACTCTGGCACATGTACTACATGGGATCAAACTCAGGACCTCATGCTTTAAAATCCAGTGCTTCATCCACTGTGACACCTCCTGGCTGGGCCATAGGCAGTGTCCTAAAGAATATAGAAAAGTGAGCTGAGGCGTGGAGAATCAGAGGACTTCACACGCAGCAACCCCACACTCTCAACTGCTTTCTTTGGAGTATGGCCCCTCTCAGTCCCTCTGTTCCTCCAGGCTTTCCAATCTTCTCTCAACTAACTGAAAAGAATCAGAACCAGGGAGTCAGGTGGTAGTGCAGCAGGTTAAGCACATGTGGTGTGAAGCACAAGGACTGGCGTAAGGATCCGGGTTCTAGCCCCCGGATCCCCAACTGCAGGATAGTCGCTTCACAGGCAGTGAAGCAGGTCTGCAGGTGTCTAGTTTTCTCTCCCCCCTCTGTCTTCCCCTCCTCTCTTCATTTCTCTCTGTCCTATCCAACAATGACAACATCAATAACAACAATAATAACTACTACAACAACAACAAGGGCAACAAAAGGGAAATAAATAAATAAATGATCAGAACCACTCACTGACTATCATGACTGACTGCTGGTGTCTGGCAGGGCAGTGGGGCTGGGGCTGGGACTGGGGAAGAGTTGAGTACTGAGGGAGGGTTCCAGAAACCCAATGCTTGCTTCCCAGGAGGAGACAGCTATGAGCCCCAGTCAGCTCAGGGCCAGCCCAAGGGGCAATAGTTCAGGGAGGATAGAAGCAGTATTTTCCCATGGTCCAGGAGGAGGCGCAGTGGATAAAGCATCAGACTCTCAAATATGAGGTCCTGAGTTCAATCCCTGGTAGCACATGTACCAGAGTGATGTCTGGCTCTTTCTCTCTCCTCCTATGTTTCTCATTAGTAAATAAAAATCTTTAAAAAAAAAAAAAAAAAAAAAAGAAAGAAAGAAAGAAAGAAAGAAAGAAAGAAAGAAAGCAAAGCAAAGAAAGAAACAGTATTTGCCCTTCCACATATCCACAGGCCCTAGCCCAGTGCGAGCTCTCAGAACCATCAATCTAGCTTGGAGTCTGGATACTGCCTCCTCTGACCTGTGGGGCAGGAGATGTGTGAGAGGTAGATAAAAAACGAATATGATCAGAGTCCTAGACCTTCTTTCCAGCCTACTTCAGCCCAAGCGTCCTCCTTCAGTAGGGAGGCATTGGGTCAGTGGGAGGCAGGATCAAAAAGGAGGCCCGGATGATCTTAGAAGTGATGAAAAGTGGCCAGGGGCAATAATACAGCACTTTACCCAACAGAATATCATGTCTGAGGCTCTGAGGTTCCAGGTTCAATCTCCAGCACCACTATAAGCTGAGCACTGCTTTGGTAGAAATAGAGAGAGAAGGAGAGAGAGAGAGAGAGAGAGAGAAGAGAGAGAGAAGAAAGAGAGCTCACAGAAGGGAAGGGAGGGAAATCAAAAAGTGAAAGAGAGAAAGAAGCAAAAAAAAAAAAATTAGTCATCAAAAATGATGGTCCAAGGTCTGAAAGGTGGTGCAGTGGATAAAGCATTAGATTCTCAAGCAGGAGGTCCCAGGTTTGATCCCCAGTATCACACATACCAGAGTGATGCTCTGGCTTTCCTCTCTCCTCTCTCTTTCTTCCTCTCTCCTTAATAAACAAAGTTCAATATAGGGTTATCACATGAAGTAACAGAAACCCCAACTCTTTTGAGTTCCTCTTCTGAGATGGACTCAGGAAGGCCTCCTGCTGGTTCCCAAGATTTGGTAGAGAGCTGTGGGCTTTGACAGGGAAAGGGTGAGGTCCAGGAGAGGATGGTGGGCACAGGTACAGGAGCTCAGTGAGAGAGAGAGAGAGGCTGTCAGGTTTAAGCTAAGTTTGTGCCACTCTGACATACACATATGCCAGCTGACTCCCATGTCACATGGTCCTTTCATATGCATACACACACACACACACACACACACATACACACACACACACACATACACACACACACACACACTCACTCACCTTCAAATATGCTCATTGATGATTGCACCCCAAACACCGTGTACAGAGCAACACAATGGAGAGAACATGGAAACTGGGGTGTAGGCCCAGCCCTGGTGCCCTGCACAAGCCATATGAGCCAGGACCAGCCACATTCCCTCCGTGAACCAGTGCTCTATCACTCTCTTTCAGTTTTATTTATTTTTACTTATTTATTTACTTGAGGGAGGGAGAGAGAGAGATGGAGAAACAGAGCATCACTCTGGCACATACAGTGTCAAGGATCAAACTCAAGACTTCATGCTTAAGAATCCATTGCTTTGGGAGTTTGGCGGTAGTGCAGCAGGTTAAGCGCAGGTGGCACAAAGCGGCAAGGACCAGCATAAGGATACCGGTTCAAGCCCCCGGCTCCCCATCTGCAGGGGAGTCGCTTCACAGGCAGTGAAGCAGGTCTGCAGGTGTCTATCTTTCTCTCCTCCTCTCTGTCTTCCCCCATCTCTCTCCATTTCTCTCTGTCTTTTCCAACAACAATGACATCAATCATAACTACAATAATAAAACAACAAGGACAAAAAAGGGAATAAATAATAAATAAATATTTAAAAAATAAATCTTTAAAAAAAACCCAATGCTTTATTCACTGTGCCACCTCCTGGGAGCCTTTTTTCTTCCTAAAGATGTTCTTCCTAGTGCTTTATCTCTAAAGGAAGAAAGAGCTTGAGTAAAATAATCTTTCACCCAGGGTAAGGAGATAACATAATAGTTAGGCAAAAAAATCTCAGGTTCGAAAACCATAAGCCAGAGCTGAGCAGTATTCTTCTATCATTAAAATAAAGTAAATAAAATTTTTAAAAATATTTTTAAATAGTCTCTCATCCCCAGCCACATCTGTTTGTTTATTTGTTTATGAGATTGAGAGAGAAGGAGAGAGAACCAGAGCACCACTCTGGCACATACAATGTGGATTGGGGATTGAATTCAGGACCTTATGCTTGAGAATCCAAGACTCTTTTGAGCACCCAAAGTTGATATTCATAGTTGGATGTGAACATCCTGGGACACAGAGAAGGAAACACACTGTCTTGTGTGAAGACACAGCTGGCCTCTGCTGTGAACCGAGAAGCCCTGTAGCCTGTCTGGGTGCCCACTGGCTCACTGGCACCCCATAGATCTGGGTTGAGCCCCACTCTCCTAAGCTCTATGCTCAGCTTCCCTACTATCCCCGGGCCCTCTTTCCATGGCACTTGCTTCTGAACCCCTGGGCTCTGTACAACCCACCCCTCACACCCCGACATCTCCCACATACACAGCCTTCACAGTCTGGCTGAAAGTGAGGGATCTCTCCACCTGCACCCCCCAGACTACCACCTGGTGCCCCAAACTCAAACTCTGCATACACAGTCAAGCCCCCACAGGGCAGGAGGCAGAGATGAGGCCCCTGGGTGGGCGGGAAGCAGGTGTGAGGCACTGAGAACTCCTCTATCCTGGGTGGGAGGGGAGGCAACTGGAGCTTTTCAAGTCCAAGAGCTGAGCAGGTGGTTCTGCACAGCTGCTCCTCTGCCCCCCTAGAGCTGGTCCCACTCACTGCTACCCCCTAACAGACAAGCAGAAAAATAACCGACCTCCGCGGCCCTTTGCTGAGCACCACTGGACACCCTGCTTCCTCCTTTCTGCAAGAGGGAGGTGATAGGATGGGTGGGGTGGGAAAGTGAGGAGGAGAGCCCACATTTCAGGGGCCCAGTAGCATGGGGGGGAGGGTACAGAGTGTGTCATACTAGCCCCATATCTGTTTTTTCTTTGCAGCACAAATTGAAGTGATCCCTTGTAAAATCTGTGGAGACAAGTCCTCTGGGATCCACTACGGGGTCATCACTTGTGAGGGGTGCAAGGTGAGTGCCATGCCAGGAGCTGAGGGGGAGATTAATGGCCACTGTTCTGTCTTTCAGGAAACCCTGGATCACCCCAGGCACAGGAGGCTCTTTTTTTATATATTTTATTTATTTACTGGATAAAGTCAGACAGAAATTGAGAGGGGAGGGGAGAGGTAAAAAGGGAGAGAAAGAGAGATCCCTGCAGACCTACTTTACTGCTCATGAAGCTTCCCTCTGCAGGTGGACACTGGGGGCTTGAACCAGGTCCTTGAGCATGCTAACAGGTACACTCTATCAGGTGTGCCACTGCCCAACCCTCAGTGGTAGGCTTTTGTTTTAAGCTGATTTCAGGACAAATTGCAGAGGCACTAGGAAATAACAGGTCAGAGATGAGGGCTTGGAGACTTACAACTCAGAGACCTTGCTGGGCCAGGGAAGCAGCCTGGCTCTCCCCCAACCCCCTCCCAGGGCTTCTTCCGCAGGAGCCAGAACTGCAGCATAGCCTACTCCTGCACCCGCCAGCAGAACTGTCCCATCGACCGTGCCAGCCGGAACCGGTGCCAACACTGCCGCCTGCAGAAATGCCTGGCACTGGGCATGTCCCGAGATGGTGAGACCAAGGATGGTAGAGAACAGTATCCCCAGAAACTCTAGAGGGACAGCCTGGACTGTTGTGTGAGACAGATTAAGCTGTGAAAGCACCCTTTTAGAATGTTCTCCAGCCTCCCAACTCTGACAGCCCCTGTGTCTTCCACTGTCCACATTGCCCACAGTTGGGGGTGGGCAGGCTGCCATTGCCACCAAAGCTCTTGGTTGTCCCCAATGCTGGGTCCCCAAGTCAAAGTCTCACACACATTCCCCCATTGGGTGGGGGTGCACTCTCCTTACTCAGCTCCCCTCTAGCGTAGACCCCACCCAGGCCCCGCATGTTCTGTCCAGGGCACCCTGGTACCTATGGTCCAGTTCTCGCTGGGCCTCCAGACTTCTCCACCCCCTAGTCTCACTAGGGCCCCCAAAGGACCCAGAACCCCCTCTCGCCACACACACAGAATCAGCAGGAGAGGGTCTGCTGCTCTTCCTTTCCACCATCCTCCCTTCAGCCCACCTCCCCACCCACCAAGGCCACAAAGGGGGCGCCCTGGGCGGGACTGGAGAAGGCTGGGGTGATGGGGAGGAGGAACTTTGCAGTCAGCACTTTTCAGTGCCCAAAATAACAAAGTGAAAGGAGGAAACACAAGGAGGGGGAGGGGGAGGGGGCAAGATAGGGTAAGGGGGGGCAGTCAGGGCAAGGGGCTGTGCCCACACACCTGGGAGGGGGTTGTGGGGTGTGTGGGGGGAGTGAAAAGGCAGGAAAGAGAGCAGAAGAGGATGTTCAGAAGGCAGCCACGGAGCCGGGGTTGGGCTGTGGTGAGTATCTAGGTCACCGGGGAGCAGCAGGCCTGACCACAGGGAGACCTGTATGCTCAGCTCCTCTCTTCCTCCGACCCTCCTCGGCAGGCGAGGTGACCCCAATACCACCGGAGGCCGCCTCCCCGACCACCCCCCAGGCCCCAGAGCAGAAGTCCAGGCGCCCAGAATCTGTTCCTTTGGAGCCAGGAGTAGGGACTCAGAAAGGCTGCAGTACCGGGCCTCTGCCACAAAGAGCGGTAGAGGGTGGGGTCTGAGCGAAAGTCATCCCCCCAAAATGCAGATTCCGGGATAAGCCTAGTCAGGCTGGGCTGGGAGCCAGGAATTCCGTCTGCTGCCAGTGCCTTCTGGCCTGAACAGAGGGTCTCTTGCGGGCCCCCGCCCCGTGCTGTGTCCTCCTGCTTGAGACTATCTCGAACCCCGGCCCCCTGCAGCTGTCAAGTTCGGCCGCATGTCCAAGAAGCAGAGGGACAGCCTGCACGCCGAAGTGCAAAAGCAGCTGCAGCAGCGACAGCGGGACCCGGCCGTCAAGCCCCCGCCTGAGCCCCGCGCGCAAGCAGAACCCAGCGCCCGCGCCCTGGGGCTCCGGGACAAGCAGCTGCCCTTGGGCTCCTCGCCTGACCTGCCCGAGGCCTCTGCCTGTCCTCCAGGCCTTCTGATATCCCCAGGACCAGCATCCCCGTTTTCCAACAACCTGGCCAAGGCCGGGCTCAACAGCGCCTCCTGCCGTCTGGAATACAGCCCCGAGCGGGGCAAGGTCGAGGGCAGCTACTGCGGGAGCAGCGGACTTTACTTTGGGGATTCCAGGCAGCTGAGGCTAGGGGAGCCGGGCCAGGGCCCAGACAGCTACTGTAGCCCCAGTTTCCGTAGCACCCCAGAAGGGCCTTATGGTTCAGTAACAGAAATCGGTGAGCAACTGGGGGCGCAGAAACGATGGGTTGAGGGGAGGATGAGGGAAGGGCTTCCAAGGATGAGCGTGAGAAAGCTTCGGGTGCTGGGCCAGGGGCGTGGGGGAAACCTGGCAGTGGCAGGCCGAGATGGAGCTGCCTCTGCCCCCTCTGGCCCTCTGCCCCTAGAGCACTTGGTGCAGAATGTGTGCAAGTCCTACCGAGACACCTGCCAGCTGCGGCTAGAGGACCTGCTCCGCCAGCGCCCCTGCCTTTTCTCCCGGGAGGAGGTGGCAGGCTACCAAAGGAAGGTGAGGCTGAACATGCCACCCCGCCCTGACCCCACCCCCATCCCCGGAAAACCAAGGGATGTGCCCGCTAGCCCCACTCAGGGCTTGGGCAAGGGAGCCTGGAACACAGAGGCCAGCCTGTGAGGCCCACTGTGGTTGTTGTCACTACCATGGACTTCACATGGATGCCACTTTTGCATCCAGATTGAGAGAGAGACACCAGCACATCTTATCTTCCCTCTGGGCCATGTGTATGGCAAAGCATGTGCCTTATACGGTGAGCTATTTCTCCCATCCTGCATCCACGTTTTTTATATTTTAGATAAAGGCAGAGAGGGAGAAACACCACAGCAACGCTCCACTTCTCATGAAGCTTCCCTCGTGCAGGTACTCCCATGTGGTGGCTAGGGAATCAAACCTAAGTCTTCACACATGGTGAAGTGTGCATGCTACTGGGTGAGCTGTCCCCCATCCCATATATTTATTGTATTGTATCATTATATTATATTATATTATATTATATTTTTGCTACCAGGGTTGTCAGTGGGGCTCTACACCTGCACAATTTCTCTTCTCAAAGATGACTCTCTATTTTTTTTAAGATAGAGGTTGAGAGACAGAGTAAGAGAGATAGAGAGAAGGAGAGACACTTCAAGCACCTCATGCTTGAATTCTCAATGCCTCATCCACTGCACCACCACTCAGGCTGCCCCTTTATTTACCTTTTTCTCTTTTTTCCTGCCATCAGGGCTACTGCTTGGGCTTAATGCCTGAATAACCACTCCACCACTCCCAGTGACTTTTTTTATTCCCTTTTTTCATTGATAGAAGGTAAGAGACACAGAAAGATAGAGGGAGAGACAGAGAGAAAAGGCACCGGCAGCACTGCTTCACTATTCATGAAGCTCCCCATCCCTGCAGGTAGGGACCAGGGCCTTCACACATGGTAATAATGTGTGCTCTACTGGGTGGGCCCCCACCCAACATCCATATTGACTTAAGTAAGGGAAGTGTCTACACTCTAGGGGGTGGGTAAGAGATTTTTCTTATCTATGGGTATTTTATCTATGGGCATTTTACCCAGCCTTGATCTTGATCTTACTTCCCTGACTTGGTCTTGGTGTCCTCTCTTTTTCCCTGTAAGTCAACTATATAGTCAGAAGTCAGGTTTTTGTATTTGTTTGTTTGAAGTGTGTGTGTGTGTGTGTGTGTGTGTGTGTGTGTGTGTTAAACACCTTGTCTCTGTCAGACACTACTCTCCAAAAACCACCCTCTACCCTTACAGAGGCCAGACTATGGGAATGAAATTTCTTTCTTTAAGGTGTCTATATGTCTGTCTGTATTTTAGGCCAGAGCACATCTCTGGCATATGCAGTGTCAGAAATCGAACCCAAGGCCTCACTTGCGCAAGTTCTGACTCTACCCACTGAGCCTTTCCTCAGTCGCTTCTTTCTTTCTTGTTTTTATTACTAATTTAATAGTGGTTTACGAAGTTATAAGATTACAGGGGTAGGAGTCGTGTGGTAGCACAGCGGGTTAAACGCACATGGCATAAAGCGCAAGGACAAGTATAAGGATCCCAGTTCAATCCCCTGGCTCCCCACCTGCAGGGGAGTCACTTCACAAGCAGTGAAGCAGGTCTGCATGTGTCTATCTTTCTCTCCCTCTCTCTGTCTTCCCCTTCTCTGTCCATTTCTCTCTGTCCTATCCAACAATGACAACAATAATAACTACAACAATAAAACAACAAGGGCAACAAAAGAGAATAAATAAATAAATATTTTTTTTAAAAAAGATTACAGGGGTATGTTTCCACTCCACAACCACCACCAAAGTTCTGTGCCCCCACCCACATTAATAGCACTGTAGTTTTCATCAAATCTTAGATCAGTAAGTGTATCTGCGTAAGTAACATCTATGGTTTCACTGCTCCCTTTTCCACTCAGAGAACACAACACTAAAGCTTCCTCTGGCACTATTGTATCTCCTAAGTGGTGACAGGGCTCAAACTTGGGCCATGTCCATGGCAAAGCACAAGCTCTACCTGGTGAGGAATCTCTCCAGCCCTTGTTTCTCTTTTTCTATTTTTCTAAGTTTTATTTATGTATTACTTATTGGACAGAGATAGAGACAAATTGAGAGGGGAGAGGGAGAGAGAGAGAGAGAGATTGATTCACCACTCATGAAGTTTCCTGCAGGTGAGATAATGGGCTTGAACCCAGGTCCTTGCACATTGTATCATGGGCACTTGACCAGGTGAGCCACGACCTGGCCCTTCTCTGTTCCTATTTTGGTTTACCAGGAAACCAAGGTGAGGGATGAATGGACTTGTGATAGAGCCAGAAGCAAATCCAAACTACCAGTCTCTGAGTTCTTGTTCTCACTCTTTTGTTACACTAGGACACCACAGTCTGTTCAAAACAAAATACTTGTCTGACACCAGACTTTTTGAATTACTGAGGTCTTTCAGGGGGTGGGAGTTAGTATGCCCTTTTTACCTCACAAGATGCAAACTCTTAAAGGACAACCAGTTTGGTTGCCTTGTATTACCACCAGGGTTTTTTTGAGCCTGCACAATTCTCTGCAGACACTTTTAAAATATATATTTATTTATTTATTTATTTATTCCCTTGTGTTGCCCTTGTTCTTTTATTGTTGTAGTTGTTATTGGTATCATCGTTGTTGGATAGGACAGAGAGAAATGGAGAGAGGAGGGGAAGACAGAGAGGGGGAGAGAAAGGCAGACACCTGCAGACCTGCTTCATCGCCTGTGAAGCGACTCCCCTATAGATGGGGAACTGGGGGCTCAAACAGGGATCCTTAGGCCAGTCCTTGCGCTTTGCGCCACCTGCACTTAACCCGCTGCACTACAGCCCGACTCCCAGATACTTTCTTTTTAAAAGATATATTTGGGGGGGCTGGGGGGTGGCACACTGGGTTAAACACACAAAGTATGAAGCTCAAGGTCCAGTGCAAGGATCCCAGTTTGAGCCTCTGGCTCCCCACCTGCAGGGGGGTCGCTTCACAAGTGGTGAAGCAGGTCTGTAGGTGTCTCTCTGTCTCTCTCCCTCTCTAACTTCCCTTCCCCTCTTAATTTCTCTTGTGCTATCCAAAAAACAAGAAAAGGGGGGGGAAATGGCCACAGGAGCAGTGGATTCATAGTACAGGCACTGAGCCCGAGTGATAACCCTGGAGGCAAATGCATGAATAAAAAATATGTTTGGGGGGGTCAGGAAGTGACACCCCCAGTTAGGTGTACACATTACTGAGTTCAAGCCCACACACACACCTGTAAGGAGTAGCTTCACAAGCTGTGAAGCAGTGCTGCAGATGTCTCTTTCTCTCTTGCTGTCTGTCTACCCCTCCTCTCAATTTCTCTCTATTCTAATAAAAAAAGAAAAACAACAAAAAGGAAAAGTGGAAAAACAGCTATCAGGAGTGATGGAACTGAGCCCCAGCAATAACCCCTGGTGGCTATATATATATGGCATAATGGTTATGAAAAATAAAAAAGACTTCATGCCTGAGGTTCTGAAGTTCCAGGTTCAATTCCCAGCACTACCATAAGCCAAAGCTGAGCAGGTCTTTCTCTTTCTCTTTCTCAATCTCTCTCTCTCTCTCTCTCTTTCTCTCTCTCTCTCTCTCTCTCCCTTTCCTTCTTTCTTTATGAGAGAGAAGAAGAGAACCAGGGGGCCAGGCAGTGGTGCACCCAGTTAATCGCACATATTATCAAGAGCAAGTACTCAGGTTCAAACCTGCACTTCTCACCTGCAAGGGATCTGTTTCATGAGCAGTGAAGCAGGTGTGCTTCTCTTTATCTCTCTGTCTCTCTTTTAATTTTTAGTGTATTTATTTATTTATTAGGCAGAGACAGAGAGAAATTGAGAGGGAAGGGAGAGAGAGAGAGACCTGCAGCCCAGCTTCACCACTTGTGAAGCTTTCCCCCTGCAGGTGGGGACCAGGGTTTCTCTCCCTCTATCACCCCATCCTTTCTCAATTTCTATCTTATCTAATAAAAAAAATAGAAAGAAAGGAGGGGGGAGGAAAATGGCTGCCAGGAGAAGTGGATTCATAGTGCTGGCACCAAGCCCCAGCAATAACTCTAGTGGCAATATAAGTAAATGAATAAACAAATAAATAAATATTAAGAAGAATGAGAAGAATGGAGAACCAGAGCATCACTCTGGCATATGCAATACTGGGGATCAAACGTGGAACCTCATGCTTAAAATTTCAATGCTCTAGCCACTGTGCCACCTCCTAGCCACAAGGACAAACATTCTCTCTCTCTCTCTCTCTCTCTCTCTCTCTCTCTCTCACACACACACACACACACACACACACACACACACACACACACACACATGCTCACCCAGTGCCAGTGCCTGATGGACACACAGATAAGTGGCACCAAATGAAGAGTGTGACACCAGTGTAAACTTGGGCTAAAACTAGGCTAAATCAGCATCTTGCAAAGGATTGGGGGAGGATTTCCTGGACTGGGGAGGGGCTGGGACCCTACCTGCTCCAGTGGCTGTCCCTCCCTGCAGTCCATGTGGGAAATGTGGGAGCGCTGTGCCCACCGGCTCACTGAGGCCATCCAATACGTGGTGGAGTTCGCCAAGAAGCTGTCGGGCTTTATGGAACTCTGCCAGAATGACCAGATCGTGCTACTCAAAGCAGGTACCCAGGAAGCTGGGGAGGGGAGGGGAAGGAGCTGCCACCAAAGGGAATGTCAGGCAGCCAGAGCAGCACTAGGACAGCACCTACTCCTTTCTCCCCCACCCCAGGAGCCATGGAAGTGGTGCTGGTGAGGATGAGCCGGGCCTACAATTCGGACAACCACACTGTTTTTTTCGAGGGCAAATACGGCGGCGTGGAGCTATTCCGAGCCCTGGGTGAGGGGTCAGGAGAAATGGGATAGGAGTGGAAGCCCCACCCAGGGGTAGCAGGCCCAGGTGGGGGATAGAGGGTAGTGAGCCTCGAGCACCAGGTCCTGTACACCCTTTGGCTTCCTCCAGGCTGCTGTGAACTCATCAGCTCCATTTTCGACTTCGCCCACTCTTTGAGCTCCTTGTGCTTCTCAGAGGATGAGCTTGCCCTCTACACAGCCCTGGTTCTCATCAATGCCAGTGAGTGTTGGGACTTGGCAGAGGGATACAGGGACATGGGAGGGGGCCAGATACAGAAGAACTTGGTCCTTGGGGTGCAATTAAATCTGGGGAACAGAGGTTCGCAGTGCACCCAGTTGAATGCATATATTAAAATTTTTATATTTATTTATTTTCCCTTTTGTTGCCTTTATTGTTGTTTTTTGTTGTTGTTGTTGTTGTTGTTGTTGTTATTGATGTCATCGTTGTTAGATAGGACAGGGAGAAATGGAAAAAGGAGGGGAAGACAGAGGGGGAGAAAAAGATAGATACCTGTAGACCTGCTTCACCGCCTGTGAAGCGACTCCCCTTCGGGAGCCGGGAGCTTAAACCAGGATCCTTATCAAGATGTGCATGGCCTGACAAGATAGCAGGCCTGGATACTGTGCCTGCTTTGTAATGTGTGTAACAACCCAGGTTCAATCTTGGCTCCCATCACACTGGAGAAAGCTTCCATGCTGTGGTGTCTTTCCTTCTCTCCCCCTGTCTCTCAGTCTCTGTCTTGCTATCTGAAAAAATAAAATTGGGAATGGTGAACTCTAGGCAACAATAAAATAGATGACAATAATAATAAATAAAATTAGTAAAATAATAATAATAAGTGTATATGATAATATTTATCTGAGAAGACCTATACCCAGCACCACTATCCAAAAATAAACACCTGGTTGGCTGGAATTACTGTCCATGTTCTTTCTTGTCCTCATGATGGCTCCATTCCCTCCTGCAGACCGGCCAGGGCTTCAGGAGAAGAGCAAAGTGGAACAGCTGCAGTACAATCTGGAGCTGGCTTTTCATCACCATCTCTGCAAGACTCATCGCCAAAGCATCCTGGCAAAGGTAGGAACAATCCTAGAGGTGGGAGGGCTTCGGCCCAGTGCCAGGTCTGTGACATCAGGACTTGTGATGAATGGGTCTGAGAGGACAAGGAGGAAATGCTCGTGGAGCATGTTCTGTGAGTGAGCCTGCAGTATCAGCAGCAGCAGGGACCAAGGGAGTAAGCGGTCCTTTCCATGGACGTAACAACAGAAAGTGAGAGAGCTGGAATTGGGAGGGACTCCAGGGAGCAATTCAGTTTAATATAACCGGCACTCAGCCAGCACCTGCCCATGCAAGGCGCGGTGAATGGAAAAATACAGAGATGCGGCCCTTGCCCACACTAAGGGTTATTAATCTGAGAACAAGAGTCCTGTGTCCCAGTAACTCTGATATAGAGCAGGATGATGCAGTAATAATTCAATTAACATGCTCTCTCATCCTCAGAGCAATTCACTCCATAGGATAGATGTTAAAATTTCCCTATAGTAATAAGGAGAATTTAATGACTACTCATTCTCCTCCTCCTCTTCTTTCTTTTTTTTAAAAATGTTTTATTTGGCCTGGGGTAGATAGCATAATGGTTATGAAAAGAGACTCTCATGCCTGAGATTCCAAAGTCCCAGGTTCAATCCCCCACACCACAGTAAGCCAGAGCTGTGCAGTGCTCTGGTATTTGCCTCTGTGTCTTTCTCTCTCTGCATCTCTCTCAAAAATAAAGTAAATAAATTTTTT
Source organism: Erinaceus europaeus (assembly GCF_950295315.1). Taxonomy (NCBI): domain Eukaryota; kingdom Metazoa; phylum Chordata; class Mammalia; order Eulipotyphla; family Erinaceidae; genus Erinaceus; species Erinaceus europaeus. The sequence goes on from NC_080172.1 coordinate 53,044,832, forward strand.
TTAATGTTTAATTTATTTCAGATAAAGGCTGAGAGAGGGGATTGGGTGGTGATTCACCTGGTTGAGTGCACATGTTATAATGTTCAAGGACCTGGGTACAAGCTCCCCCTTCCTCTCGATTACTGGATGTCTTTATCAAATAAACATAATTTTTAAAAATACTATATATATACACATATATACATATACATATACATATATATATATATATATATATATGCAGAGAGAAACTGAAAGGGAAAGAGGAAGATGGAGAGAGGGAAAGAAAAGAGACACCCACAACACTGCTTCACCACTCATGAAGCTTCCCCCTTGCAGGTGGGGACCAGGGGCTTGAACCTGGGTCCTTGAGCAGGGACACATGTGTGCTTAGCCAAGTATGCTACTACCTGACCTTCACCCTCCTTTTCTTCCTGCTATTTCTCCTTTAATCAGAACTGCTCAGGTATTATTTTTTTTAATAGAAAGAAATTAAAAGGTAGAGAGGCAGAAAGAAAGTGAAAGAGATCACAGCCCCAAAGCCTTCTTCAATGCCATGAGTGCTGACCTGGGTTACGCACATGGTGAAGCAGCGCACTAAATGAGCTATTTTGCCAGCTTGACTTCATAAGGGATAAATGCAAGATTTAGTGCTCTTTCCACTACAGCCCTGTGCCCATGATATGTAGCTTGGTTCGAGCTCCCAGCTCCCCACTTGGAGGGCAATTGCTTCACAGGCGGTGAAGCAGGTCTGCAGGTGTCTGTCTTTCTTTCCCCATCTCTGTCTTCCCCTCCTCTCTCCATTTCTCTCTGTCCTATCCAACAATGATGATGACAATAATAATAACTACAACAGTAAAACAACAAGGGCAACAAAAGGGAATAAATAAATAAATATTTTTAAATAATAATAATAATAATAATGTAGCTACAGCAGCACTATATTAAGATCTATGACACATGTAATAGAGCTATGCCATATATGATACATATATATATATATATATATATATATATATATGTTACATATAAGATATATAGATATATATTCATGAGAGATGTTGGGAAATGTTAGAAGAGCACAGAACAGTAATTAAAAATAATGTAGGTAAAAGGAGTAGATCATAACTATTTCATATAGGAGGTGACCATTAAACTAGGTTCACCTGATAGAATGTACAGGTTATCATGCACGGGGACCTGGGTTTAAGTCTCTGACCAGCACATAGGAGTATCTGCAGCAGGGAAGTTTCATGAGTGCTGGAGCAGTGTACAGTGTCTTTCCTTCTCTGTCTCTCCTTCTGCTCTACCCCTCACGCTTTATTTATTTTGTTTGTTTTTACTAGAGCGCAGCTCAGCTCTGGTTTATGGTGGTACAAGGGATTGAACCTGGGGACTCTGGAGCCTCACACACCACACGAGAGTCTTTTTGCATAGTCATTATGCTATCTCCCCTGCCCTCTCTCTCTCTATTTAAAAAATAATAAGAATAAAAAATAAAAGGCCACCAGGAGCCATGGAGTCATGTAGGCACTGAGCCCCAACAATAACCCCACTAGCAAAAATAAATACATAAACAAACAAACACAAACACACAACTAAGCCATGTGAGATTTTTAACAGTCACTTGTGGGGATGGGGCAGGCATTCCAGGCTTAATAGCAAATAGAAGGAGGTAAATCGTGCACATACAGAAAATGACTCAGTTTACATTTTTGACCCAAGTGTAAGATCAGAAGTCTGGAGAGATGGATGGGGGCAGGGGAACAGCCTAAGAGAAGCTTGCAAATTAGGTCAGGAAGAAATCAGAGAACCTTCACTGCCAGATTAAGGAACGAAGGCCTTATTTCTAGGTGACAGCAAGCCCTGGAGGCCTGAGGAATGCCCTCATGGGAGCCATCATTTAAGTAGTTTAATTTGGGGCCTGTGTAAAGAAGCCGCTTATGTAACTGTCCACACCGCGGGCCCTTGCTGTGTGGCAGGCCCAGGGTGAGGTGCTGAGGCAACAAAATTGGCTTAAGCTCCTTGAAGAGCCCAGGTCTGGTAGGAAAGATGGGAAGGAAGAGTCTAGAGCCAGGTGAGCAGCTGGCAAGCCCACCCAGGTGGAAGCAGCTTCAGAATCCAGCACCTCTATGACCTGGGAGGTGGTGTAGTGGGTGAAATGTTGGACTCTCAAGCATGAGGTCCTGAGTTTGATCACCAACATTGCATGGCCAGAGTGATGCTCTTTTTCTTTCTCGTTAGTAAATAAATGAATTATTAAAAGAAAAAAGAATTCAGCACTTCCCACCATCACCCTCCCTGCCAGCTGTGCCAGCTGTCATGTCTCATTTTGACAGCTGAAGGGGCATCCCTTGGACTGGGGAAATAGCATAATGGTTCTGCAGAAAACTGCCACTACTGAGGCTCTGAAATCAGGTTCAATTCCCAGCACCATGATTAGCCAGAACTGAGCAGTACTCTGATGATAGGAAGAAAGAAAGAAAGAAAGAAAGAAAGAAAGAAAGAAAGAAAGAAAGAAAGGAAGGAAGGAAGGAAGGAAGGAAGGAAGGAAGGAAGGAAGGAAGGAAGGAAGGAAGGAAGAGAGAAAGGCTAATCAGACCTCTGTTCCACCCTTCTTCAGTCCTCCAGCAGCCACGGGTACTGTTCTCTTCCCTTCTAGAACTACCTGACAGGCTGAGCACCCAATCTAAAGAGTGTGTCACACCACCCACCCTTCTGTGGTGACCCTAACATACCTCTCCCTTCACCTCCTTCCCCTGCCCCCACCCCCAACCTGTGCCATTGGTCCCCTTGCTCTTTTGTTGCTGCTCAAGAGTGTTGCACCTTCTGTTCCAGCTGCCTGGAAAGTTCCTCCCCATTTTTCCCAGTGGCTGCCCCCCTCCCTTAATTCTGAAGAGGCTTTTCCTGACTGATTGACCACACACACACAAACACACACACATTCTTCTGCCCCTCTTGCTGCATGATTTTTCTTTAAAGAAATTATCTGACATCATATGTGTGTGTTTGTCTTCTGATTCCTTTTCTAAAATAAAAGTTTGATTAAGGAGCCTACGAGGTAGCTCACCTAGGAGGGTGCCTACTCTGCCATGCACACTACCTAGATTTGAGCCCTTTGGTACCCCACATGGAGTGCTGTGACACTGGGGAGAGTTTCATCAGTGTGGTCTATCTATTTATCTATCTATCTATCTATCCCACCTCTATCTTTCCATTGATGGGGCTTCACAGATCTGAACTGGCTTTTTCAGATAGAAAGAGAGAGACAGAGGGAGATTAAAAGACACTATAGCACTAGTGGGGGCCAGGCTCAAACCTGGGTCATACACGTGGCAAAGCAGGTGCACTGTCTAAGTGAACTGTCTTGCCAGCCCACTCTCTACCTGAGTAAGTCAGCCTGGACTGTTGAAACCCTGGCAATGACCAAATCATCATCATCATATCATCATCATCATCATAACAAGGACAGAATTATTTACCACACCTGTCACAGTACCTAGTTGAGTAGGTTCTCAACAAATATCTGTTGAAGGAAGGAAGGAAGAAATGAATGAATATATGAAACTATGTCAATTTCCCAGATTCCAAGTTAAAGCAAAAGGAATGGCAGAGGGACAGGGGTGAAGACAAGGTCAACCTTAGGGTCCTTTGCTGCTGCTCCCTGACCGCCCCTCTCCCAGAGCACAAAGTTGTGCAGAAGGCAGGGGGGGCTGGTGAAGGTAAGACCAGAAGCTGCAGGAGAGGGTGTTTCCCTTCCATCTCTCCAATGAGGGCTCCTTGCTTCCTCCCACTGACTCACTGCTTATAGCATCAGGTGCCTGGTTGAAGGCTGTTTGCTTGGAACACATATTGAGCATTTGCCACATGCCAAGTATTCTGACAGATACAGTAAATGAATGGGGCATGGGAGACAGTATCATAGTTCTACAGAAGCCTTTTGTGCCTGAGGCTCTGAGGTCCAAGTTTCAATCTCCAGTACCACACTAAGCCAGAGCTGAGCAGTGTTCTGGAATACACACACACACACACACACACACACACACACACACACAAAACCTAGGAAGCTTGAAACTTAAAACTAGGAAGAAAAGGCAACCAAACTGAATCATTTTTAGAATCAGGCTTACAGGTTATACAGAAGGAAACTCAAAGAAAGGTTCCTGAAAGGAAGGGTACAGCCCAAGATGGAGCACAGTGGCTAGAGCATCGGACTCTCAAGTATGGCATTCCAAGTTTGATCCTAGCATTGCATGTGCCAGAGTAGTAATACTCTGGTGTTCATGTTCTCTCTCTCTCTCTCTCTCTCTCTCTCTCTCTCTCTCTCTTTCTCTCTCTCTCTCATTTGTAAATAACTAATAAAAAATAGTAAAAGAGGAGAGGGGGACTAAAAAAAAATATTCCCAGAGGTGATTAAAGCCAGCAATCAGAGAGGAACGGAGAAGGGCGTTATACACCTGAAACAGCACCAGTGAGGTAAACAGCCATGAACAGCATGAGGCACAGGGGCACAGGCGCTTACCCTGGTAAGAGCACCCCAGCAGATCTGAGGGTCCTTACTAGAATCTGTTTTAGACATTTGTGAGCCAGATTTGGGGATTTCTCTGGACAGGGAGAGAACAGGACTAAGGTCCTAGCCTGAGAGGGAGGGTGGGGTGGGCAGAAATACTGAGGCACTGAGCCTTTCTCCCCATTCCCTGTCACCAGCTGCCACCTAAGGGGAAGCTGAGGAGCCTGTGCAGCCAGCACATGGAGAAGCTACAGACTTTCCAGCACCTCCACCCCATCGTGGTCCAGGCTGCATTCCCCCCACTCTACAAAGAGCTCTTCAGCACTGACATCGAGGCCCCAGAGGGGCTGGCTGAGTGACCAGGAGAGGGATGTTTCCCTCTCCCTTCCCTCCGTACCAACCCCAGCCTGTCCCTTTCCAGTTCCCTTCCATGTAATGAGACTGAGCCTGGTTTTCTGCCCAAGGTCCCTGGCAGTGGGCTAGAAGCCACAGTGGGGGGACAGAGGGACACCTCTGCCAGCATCAGCTTTGTTCTCTCCTTTCTGATGCTCCTCCACGCGCAGCCTGAGGTGAGCTCTAAGGGGCTCTCAGGGCACCAGACTGTCCTCAAGACCATGGTGTATCCAGGATGGATTGGATGTGCAGAGCTCAACTTGGCTCAGGAGCTAAAAACCGGCCTTTGAAATACCTCATCTCTCCCCCCCCACCAGCCTCATAGGGGGGCAGGGATCAAGCTCAGAGGCACCCCAGAAGACAGGAATCTGAACTTTGACATTCTCTACCCTGCTCACTTCCCACCAGCTCAGCCAGGAAGTGGTTGGGTGCCCTGACCATTTTCCAGGGTCTAATAAACAAACAAGATCCCTGGAGGGAAAGGATGAGAAGGGCTTCAAGGCTGGAGATCATGTGTGGGGTTGGGATATAGGGAGAAACATATAATGAAGACCAAAAGTACCACAGAGTCAGAACTCAAGCCTCTCATGTGTGTTACAAATGAATCAGCACAACTCAAACCCAAGGTCCGTGTCCACACACAGGTGACACACAAACCCAACTTTCAGTCACATTGAAACTGATGTTACTGGGCTAGAGAAATAGCTCAGTTGAATAGTGTGCTGCTTGACCTTGTATGAGACCCAGGTTCAAACCTGGCCCCCACTACATTGAAGGGCTCTTTGGTGCTATTCTCTCTCTCTCTCTCTCTCTCTCTCTCTCTCTCTTTCTTTCTCTCTGATGTTACTATCTCCCTCACTCAGCTCAGAGAAGCTGAGTGTTCTCGGGGAAGAGTCCCAGTTCACCAGGGTTAGACCAGGGAGTGAGCCCTCCATCACGAGAACCCCCAAAAGGAGCAGAGGTGGCTGGCACCTGGTCAGCTACAAGACCAAGGACAGAGCCTGCAGGTGACCTGACCTCCATCCCTGTTGTCATTAAGAAGGACAGAGCATCCCTGCTCTAAGACTGCCTGCCTAGGACACCAGCATGGAGGCGGAGAGCAGGGGACTGAGCAGAGACCAGCTTCTCCAGCAGCGCCTCTGGAGCTCTTTAAGTTGTACAAATCACCACCGTGAGCCCTCCTCTGAGAATGAACAGAGTGATGGGAGAAGGGAAAGGGTTCAGTGGATAAACATAAACCTCCCCCCCCCCCCCGATTTGTGCCATTCTTTATCAAAGGCAAAAGGGTGTGTGGGTGTTGGGGGCAGGGTAGCAGGGGCCTGAAATAAGATCACCTACATGGTGTTCTCAGATTCCTGCAGTGAGACCCAGGTTTCCAGCCTAATCACTAGCCCCCAGCCCCCCCCCCAAAGATGTCAGCACCTGCTGGGATACCCCCCAGGTGAAACATCTCCCACTAAGGCTAGAGGTTACCTACTGATTCAGGGCAACACTCCTCCCAAGAGTTTCAAACTAATCTCCAGAATGAATGTACCAGACAGAAAACTTTCCTCACTATCTACACCCACAGGGGACATTTCCATTTAAAGAGTGTGTATAAGGACCCAGGTTCAAGCCCATGGTCCACACCTGCAGGGGGGAAGCTTCAGGAACAGGTGAAGCAGGTCTGCTGGTGTGTGTATGTGTGTACATCTCTCTCCCTATCTCCCCTCTCAATTTCTCTGTGTCCCTATCCATTAAATTAAAATAATAATAAATGCAAAAGGATGCGCAAAACTGCCCCACATCTGGTGAGGAGAAAAGGCAAAAGAACCCCCTAAGGCAAAGGGGAGTCAGGATGTAAGATCAGAGAGATCTGCCTGCAACACAGGGACCATTCCCCAGCTCCAGAGCCGCCTCTGCTGCGAGTCCTCCCCCCCACCTTCGTTGGCGCCTGCTGCAGCCCTCCCTCGCCACTTTATTTATTTATTTTGCACCAACAGGGTTGCCGCAGACTCATTCTCGCCTGGTTTAAAGAGAGAGGGAGAGGGAGAGGGAGACGGGGAGAGAGAGAGAGAGAGAGAGAGAGAGAGGAGAGGAGAGGAGTTGAGAAAAAAAAAGAAGAGAAATGCTTTCTGGCTCTTTTCTCTCCCTGGGTCCTGGCAGCCGTGGCCACAGCAGCCACAGCAGCAGTGGGGAGGGCGCGCAGGGAGAGAGGCTCATGGGGGCGCTGCGGGGGCCCCCGGTGCAGCTCGCATGGGACCCCAGCCCCTCACGGATGCAGTGCCCAACTTGATGCCACCCTCCAGTGTCTCGGGTAAGTGTCCCCACCTCCTATCCTGGGCTACAAGGGTGGCTGTCCTTCTCCCTAACATTCTCAGAGACAAAGCCAGACCTCAGTGCTTGTGAAGAGCCAGGGGGTCCACCCCCCAACACACACCCGGGGCCACTCACTCCCCCAGCCAAACCTTGATGGGGAGCCCACAAGACTTTGAGGGAGGGACTAAGACATCCCAGGTGTCCTGTGGTGGGGAGGGAGACTCAAAGGAGACCACTCTGTCACCCCAGTGTGTGTCTCTTCTCAATCAGTGCAGAGATTATTCCAGACACTGGGATTCCAGAGTCCCCTCCCCAAATGGGTCCCTGGACCTTATTCAGGTCTGCTTTCTAGCAGCTGCCCAGGTTCAAATGTGCCTGGTGGACTGCCTTGTAAAGAAAAGAAGAAGGGAGCCCCCTACTCCTTGAGGGGTTAATGTCCTAGATAGACCTAAGCCCTCTGAAGGAGAGAGAAAAAGAAGAGGTGCCGGCCAGCACCCAGCCCTGCCTGCAGAGAGTGGCCAGCAGCCAGTTCCGTAGCCATGGAGATTGATCGGCAAGAGAGGCATGTGATTAAATTAGCCATGGGATAAATAAAGAAGAGGGGTGGGCGCAGCTCCCCTAGCTCAGGCCCCAGCAGACTCTGGAGACTCAGAGGCAGTTCTCAGGAAGGAGGGCAGCTGGGGGACATGCCTCATCGCCCTGGTGCCAGATGCAGTGTGAGGGATGAACAGGAACTGCAGCACAAGTAATGAACTGGCTGGCTGGCAGGTGGACTTCCCAGAGTGGGCTGGAGGGGAGGGGGAGCAGACAGGGAAAGTGCCATGCCTGGAGAGCTTGAGGCACCCTGGGGAGACCTGCTAGGAGTGAGGGCCCTGAAGAATCTCAGCCACCTTCTTTGTCCCAAGCCACACTGGCTGCTCCACAAGCTTCAAAGCCCTGCCCACATCACTCTGTGCATTTGGATGCTTTAGGGTCTTCAGTCCCCAGCTACTCCAACCTCCTGAAAACACTCCCAGAGAGCCTCAAGGCTTCTCTGAGGGTGTAGAGTGAGAAGGGAAGGGCTCACCATCTCTTCCAAGTATAATGAGGGACAAGGTGGGGCTAAGAGTAGAAGCTTGGCCCGAGAGGGTGCAGACAGCCTGGAGGCTGAGAGCCCAGAGTAGGTCAGGACCTGCAGCTGGGAAGCAACCAGGAGGGCCAGGTGGAGGTACACCTTGTAGAGCTCACATATTAGTTAACATGTTCAATGACCTGGGTTCAAGCCCCTGGTCCCCGACTGCAGGAGTATAGAGAAACTTCCCGGGTAGTGGAGCTGTACTATAGGTGTCTCTCTTTCTTTTTTCTTCATCTCTTATCTATTTCACACTTTATCAAGGAAAAAATGGCCATCCAGAACAGAGCAGATACTGGGCCTCAGCCATAACCCTGCCAGTTGGTCTCCTCCCAAAATTAAAAAGAAAGAAAGCAACCAGCCTCTTAAGAACATCACTTAACTCTTGCCCTATCTCTCAAGGCCTCCCTGGCCTCCTTTGTGGTCCCTGTTGGCATTGACAAGGATAAATAAAGGGGTCACTCCGTCTAGGGAACCCCCACTCCTATGGTCATTGTAGCCACCAGCCTCCTGATTTTACCCATGCCCCTGGCATCCAGAAACCTGAGTTAGGTCTGCTGGCTGCTCACACTGCTTGTGCCCAGGTCCCCTGTGTCAGCCCTGGCTCCCTTCCCACATGCAGTGTCTGCTTAGAGCCTTCTCTCCTCTCCAGTTCCCAGAATCTCTCCTGTATGGGGACAGGAGATCACCCTCAGATTCCACAGTGGGCGTAAACCACAAGACCACTAAGAAGAGACATGAAACAGCCAAAGGCTGAGGACCAAGCAGTGAAATTCAAAAGTGGGGTGTCCCTAGGGTGCCTCACACATTCCAGCCTCACCTCTACAGAAAGAGGGGTTTCCACCAGTCTCCTTGGAAGGGATCCACTATCCTAACTAATGTGTAGCTTGGCTGCTGCCCACATGGGCATCCAAGGGAGATGGCATCTTGCCCATCCTCAGCTACAGGCCCTAAGCCAGCTGAGAAGAGGCTAGAGGAGGTCTGAGTAGCAGCGAAGAGGGTCTGGAAGGCAGAACCTGGCTTGCATATTTCCCTGCCTTGGGTAACTCAGTGAAGGCAAGATCCCTGATCAGGATCCAAGGATGTACTGCAGGGCCTTAGGTGAAGCCATGGGAAATGACATGGGACCATGAGGGATGGTACAGGGTTGTCAAAACACAGGAAGAGGAAAGTAAGAGGCCTCTAGGTATCACAGGTGTAGGGAAAATCCATTGCAGGAAGACTCTCAGGTCCTTCCCTGCCCCAGATCCATACAATGTTCCCCTGCAGTGTGCTGGGTTGTGGTGCACCCAGTACAGTACACACATTACCTTGTGCAAGGACTCAGGTTCAAGCCCCTAGTCAATACCTGCATAGGGAGAAGCTTCAGGAGTGATGAAGCAGTGCTTCAGGTATCTTTCTCTCTCCCTCCCCTTCCCTCTCAACTTGTCTCTATTGGAAAAAAAAAAAAAGTAATTAAAAAAACTTTCTGTTGTAGAAATTAGTCCTGAGTAGGGGAGGGACTCCGTGGGCTAGTGTTCCTTGGTCTGTTAACCAGACGCAGGAGGGAGGAGAAAATAGAGGTTTCCAGAAGAGGAGCCCCAAGGCAGAGGCACACCAGAAATCCTCCTGGTCTCTGCCCTGTGGATCTGCTTTTTCTCCTCTTAGAAGGAAGGGGAGCACACCTGGTAGAGTGCACATGCCAGATGGCACAAGGACTCCGGTTCAAGTCCTGGCTCCCTACCAGCAGGGGGCACATTTCATGAGTTGTGAAGCTGTGTTGCAGATGCCTGGATATCTCTCTATCTCTCCCTTTCTGTCTCCTACCTTCTCTTCTCAGTTTCTCTCTATCTCTATCCAAAACCAAAACAAAACAAAACAGAAACGGTGGTGGTGAGGAAGGAAGTCCAGGTCCACCGTCATCTGAAGCCACTTTGCATAAAGGGCCCTGTTGCCCTCTGTTCCAGGCTTGCAAGGGGATGGCAGCGGCCACAGCTCGGAGACAGGCCTGGCTCGGGTGGCTCCCCCTGCTGGTCCTCCTCCTGCAGCCGACAAGGGGCAGCGGCGGCTGCCCAGCTGTGTGCGACTGCTCTTCCCAGCCCCGGGCTGTGCTCTGTGCACGGCGGCGCCTGGACGCGGTCCCTGGGGGCCTCCCGCTGGACATTGAGCTGCTGGACCTGAGCGGGAACCGCCTGTGGGGGCTGCAGCGGGGCATGCTGTCCCGCCTGGGGCGGCTGCGGGAGCTAGACCTCAGCTTTAACCTGCTCTCCGCCCTGGAGCCCGGGGCCTTCCACGGCCTGCAGAGCCTGCTCACCCTGCGGCTGCAGGGCAACAGACTGCGCATCCTGGGGCCCGGGGTCTTCTCGGGGCTGCCCGCGCTCACGCTGCTGGATCTCCGCCTCAACCAGATCGTCCTTTTCCTCGACGGCGCTTTCGGGGAACTGGGCAGTCTCCAGCAGCTGGAGGTGGGGGATAACCACCTGGTGTTCGTGGCGGCCGAGGCCTTTGCGGGGCTGATCAGGCTGAGCACCCTCACCCTAGAGCGTTGCAACCTCAGCTCAGTGCCAGGCATGGCCCTGGCCCGGCTGCCCACCCTGGGGACGCTCCGCCTGCGGGAACTGGACATCTGGAAGCTTCCAGCTGGGGCCCTCCGGGGCCTGGGACAGCTAAGGGAGCTGGAGATTCACCACTGGCCATCTCTGGAAGCCCTGGAACCTGGAAGTTTGCTGGGGCTCAACCTCAGCAGCCTGGCCATCACCCGCTGCAACCTGAGCTCCGTGCCTTTCCAGGCACTGCACCACCTGACCTTCCTGCGCGTCCTGGACCTGTCGCAGAACCCCATCTCTGCCATCCCAGCTCGGGGCCTCAGCGCGCTGGTGCGGCTGCAGGAGCTCCGGCTGTCGGGGGCATGTCTCACCTCCATCGCAGCCCACGCCTTCCACGGCCTGATGGCCTTCCACATGCTGGACGTGGCGGACAACGCCCTGCAAACTCTGGAGGAAACAGCCTTCCCAGCCCCGGACAAGCTAGTCACCCTGCGGCTGTCCGGCAACCCCCTGACCTGTGACTGCCGCCTGCTTTGGCTGCTGCGCCTGCGCAGCCATCTGGACTTCGGGGAGTCGCCCCCAGCCTGCGCGGGGCCCCAGCACGTGCAGGGGAAGAGCCTGCGCGACTTCTCCGACATCCTGCCGCCTGGCCACTTCACCTGCCGCCCGGCGCTGATCCGGAGCTCCGGCCCACGCTGGGTGGTGGCCGAGGAGGGTGGGCAGGCCGCCTTCTCCTGCTCCGGTGAGGGGGACCCGGCGCCCACCGTGTCCTGGATGCGCCCGCAGGGCGCCCGGCTGGGTAAGGCCGGGAGGGTGAGGGTCCTAAAAGACGGGACCCTGAAGATCCGCTCCGTGCAGCTGCGGGACCGCGGGGCCTACATCTGCGTGGTCAGCAACGCAGCTGGCAACGACTCCCTGCGGACCTGGCTAGAGGTCCTGCAGGTGGAGCCACCCAACGGCTCGTTCTCTGACCCCAACATCACCACGCCGGGCATCCCGGGGCCCTTCTTCCTGGACGGCAGGGGGGTGGCCATGGTGCTGGCCGTCGGCTTCCTCCCCTTCCTCACCTCTGTAACCCTCTGCTTCGGCCTCATCGCCCTCTGGAGCAAAGGCAAAGGTCGGGTCAAACATCACATGACCTTTGACTTTGTGGCCCCTCGGCCCTCCGGGGATAAGGACTCTGGGGGCAATCGGGTCACTGCCAAACTCTTCTGACTATGCACACAGTGAACCAGGCCTAGCTGGCTTCAGATACCAAAAGGCGTGAGAGGCAAGGCCACCTAGACCAGAACCCGGGCCCTCCCAAGTCCCCGCATGGTGCCAGCAGCTACTGAGGCCACCCGATGCAAATATGCCCATCAACCCGCTTTTGCAGAGTAAGGATGGTCTCTTCCTGCGGGTCTCAGAAAGCTGAGGTTCTGTATAGACACTGTTGCTGACCCAGTCCTCCCTGCCCTTCTTACCCCACAAAGTAGGAAATAGAACCAAAGCGCCAGTCTGTGTGTTCATGTGCACACTTTTGTTTTGTTTTTAACTCATTTATTAATAAAGGAGAGAATCAAAACATCACTCTGGCACATGCGATAATCGGTATTAAACTCTGTACCTCACACTTGACAGTCCAATGCACCATCCACTGCTCCACTTCCTGTAAGATCATCTCAGAAATGGGCCAGCCAGGGAAGTGCCACTTGCTCCTGAATGTCTCTCTTCATTCAGATACCGCCCTCTCTTTTGCTCTGCCCATATCCAAGTGTGGGAACTAGGGCCAAGACCGAAGCTGAGGGGAAGAGGATGGTGGGCATATGGGCTGGGGAGGACAGGCTACACTCTGGCACAGGTCTGCATGAGCCAGCACCACATGTCTCTGTCCATCACACAATTAAATTTGCTGCTCAAAGGGCCTGCCTGTAGCAGCTACTGAGTTCAGATCTCTTATTCCACCCCCTGTGTCTATCAGATCTCATCCCCTGCCTGCCCTGTTTTCCCACTGGCCTGTGCGTAACAAATAGAGTCTGTGCAAAAGGATGATCAGAGAGATTCTAGTGTGCCCAGCCCATTTTTCCATTGAGATCCTTCTGTGTGTGTGTGTGTGTGTGTGTGTGTGTGTGTGTGTCTGTCTGTCTGTCTGTCTCTGTCTCTGTCTCTCTCTCTCTCTCTCTCTCTCTCTGTCATAGAGACAGAGAAGGCAGAAGCAAAGCTTCCTTCAATGCTGTGGGCACCAGGCTAGAAAACTGGGTCAGGCAAAACAAGGCACTATCCAAGTGATCTATTTCACCACCTCCCTTAGTACTATCTAATCTCAGGTTCAAGAACAGTTCTTCTGCCTTCTGACTTGAAACAGGACTTCTGACTTCGAAGTAATCTAGTTCAGAAATTTTACTGGGACACCACAGTTTTGTCTTTTTTCTAACCAGAGCAGTGCTCAGCTTGGTTTATGATGATGCCAGAGCTTGAACCTGGGGCCTCAGAGCATCAGGCATGAAAGTCCTCTGCATACTCAGTTCACTTTTTGATGGGATCTCCTTATGATCCCTATCATGCCTCTGATTCCTGGTGCTGTTGAGGGAGAGTAAGAAGGAGAGTGGAAGGAGAAATATCCAGAACACAGCAGCACTTGGCTGGGGGGACTGAAGGAGAAGGGGCACCATGTGCAAGAGTGAAAAGCAGGAGGGCAGCAGCAAGAGCATCAGAAAATGCCTGGCGAGTGAATTTCCACTCCCCATTCTGCAATTTCCCCTCATTCTGAGTTTTGTGCAGCTCTAGTGGGAAGCTGGCTCTGGATGAAGGTCACTATCTTATAGAGACCCTAGTTACAAGGGTGGACAGTGGGGAGGAGGTGGTGTGAGCTGCCCCTTTGAGCTTGTTTCAATCAAATGACAGAACAGAGGCAGAAGAAGCAGATATTCTTGAAGCTCAGGGGATGGGACACAAGTCTCAGGCATCATGTAAAGGGGAAGAGTCAAGGTGGAGGGAAAGAGCTGGGAGGAGGGACTGAGTGGAGGAGCACTGTCTACCTAGTGTCCTTTATTCCCTTCCACCCTCATGAGTCTCCACCAACCTCTCACCCAGTAACTGAAAGCATCATGCACTTCCTGGCAGATCCCTGCTGCTGTTACCCTTGCTTCAAGGAGATTCCATTCATTAGACATGTCCCAGTACAAACTGTCTGACAGGTGAGAGGAGCTAAAGTCACAGAGGCAGCCAGGACCTCTGTCTCAAAAGCAGGCCAGCTCCTCATCAGGGTAAAGGAGACTGTGTAGAGATGGGGAGCAGAGGGAAGTAGGAGAGCCCTGCAGTTTGGAGAGTTGGACAGTCTCAAGAAATGGGAGTCTCTCTCCCCTCGCTCTTTCACATGCGGGTGACCCTCTTCCTCTCAGTAAGGCATGTCAGCCCTGGCCCTCCACTCCAGAGGACTTACTGAGTTATGACTGGGGCTCAGGTGCTAGAGGTTCTTGCTCCACTGCCCACTCTGCAATGCAGAACAGAGAAGCAGCCAGCATTGGTGCTGAGAAAGATCTTCTCTGGGAAGCCCCCCGAGGCAGCACAGAACAGATGTCGAGTCTGGAGTGGAAGATGCTGCTTGCTAATGGAGCCCCAAAGGCACTAGCACAGTGCTGCACCAAACTGTCATTTCAAATGTTTTATGGTAGCACTAAAAAGGCAACAGGAAACAGCAGCCTAGGAGGTGATGCAGTGGATAGGGTATGAGACTCTCAAGCATGAGGTCTCAAGTTCAAGTCCTGACATTTCATATATCAGAATGATGCTCTGGTTTTCTGTCAAATAAATAAATAAATAAATAAATGCATTTTAAAATGCAAAACACACACACACAACTAGTCACAATACATTTATTTTCTTATTTGGGCAGAGAGAGAAAGTAAAAGAGACCAGAGCACTGAAGCTTCCTTTGGTGCACTGAACTTAAAGCTGGCACCTCTCACTGGTCAGACAGTTTGTGTTGGGATGCCAGTTGAGGGCCTCTTCTGCATGTGTGGCTTTTTTAATATATTTTATTTATTTATGAATGAGAAAGGTAAGAGAGAGAAAGAACCAGACATCATTCTGATACATGTGCTGCTAGAGATTGAACTCAGGACCTCATGCTTGAGTCCAATGCTTTATCTACCATGCCACTTCCCAGACCACTGTATGTTCTCTTACTTTAATGTTCATGTCAACCTTGTAAGATGTAGCAATTTAGCAGGTGGAGCTAAAGTATCAGACAGAACTAATTAATAGGAATTTCATTCGAAGGTTTATTTACTCATTGGAAAGAGAGCATTATCTGGCAAATGCAATGCTGGGGATCAAACTTAGGATCCATACCTAAGAGCCCAAAGTTTTGGGTGTTTTTTTTTTTGCTTTTTAATACTTTTATTATTGGATAGAGACAGATGTTAAGACAGGAGGGAGAGATCAGCAAAGAGAGAGACACCTGCAGTCCTGCTTCATCACTCATGAATCTTTCCTCCTACAGGTAGGGAACAGGGGCTTGGACCTGAGTTCTTGTGCACTATAATATGTATGCTTAACCAGGTGCACCATTGCATGGCCCCCAGACCAAAGTTTCATCCACTGGGTCAACTTCTGGGCTGCAGAATTACATTTGAACCACTTGATTCAAAATCTAGTGCTTTCCACCATACTGTAATACTGTGATAACCTTTACTTGCTTTTTCTTTTTTTCTTTTTTTTTTATTTTTTTATTTTTGGTGGGGGGTAGGGAGCAAGTGGTGGCAGAGGTAATCACAAAGCTTTTGTTGCTTTACTGCTCTGGACTAGCTTTTAAAAAATATCTTTTTTTTTTATTTTTTTATATTTATTTTATTTATTCCCTTTTGTTGCCCTTGTTGTTTTTTTATTGTAGTTATTATTGTTGTTGTTGTTGGAAAGGACAGAGAGAAATGGAGAGAGTGAGGGGAAGACAGAGAGGAGGAGAGAAAGATAGACACCTGCAGACCTGCTTCACCGCCTGTGAAGCGACTCCCCTGCAGGTGGGGAGCCGGGATTCGAACCGGGATCCTTATGCCGGTCCTTGTGCTTTGCGCCACCTGAGCTTAGCCCGCTGCACTACAGCCCGACTCCCTTATTTATTTATTTTTGGATAGAGATAGAGAGAAGATTAGAAAGGAGGGAGAGATAGAGTGGAGAGAGACAGATACCTGCAAACCTGCTTCACCACTCATGAAGCTTCCTCCCTAAAGGTGGAGACCAGGGACTGGAACCTGGGTCCTTGCACACTATAATGGTGCACTTAACCAGGTGCACCACCACCTGGCCTCTTAGACTGACTTTTTTTCAGACAGAGGTACTGAGAGAAGAAATCACAGCACCAAAGCTTCCTCCAATGCTGTGGGGGCCAGACTTAAATCTGGGTCATGCATATGGGAAAGACACCCCTTCCCAGGTGCCCTTGGTCAGAGGACCTGACCTGTGAGAAAGATCAAGTCCAGGAGGATGGAACAGTCTCTGAGCTGCTCCAGGAACATTTGATTCGGCCCACCTTCTGCCTCCGCTGCTTGAGAGAACCTTCCCATGGTCACTCCATTGCATTCCTCCTTTCTTCCATTTCAGAATGGAATTTCTCTCAACTAGGGTGAGACCCAAGTTGAAAGAAATCTGGAAGCAGTAGTTCAGCTTCCCCCCATCTCTGATTTTCATCTATCTATATCTATCTATCTATCTATATCTCTTATTAAAATAAATGAAATATATAGAGAGATGGGCTGGGGAGACAGCATAATGGTTATGCAAAGAGACTTTCATGCTTGAGGCCCCAAGGTCTCAGGTTCAGTCCCTAGCACCACCATAGGCCAGAGCTGAGCAGTACTCTGGTCTCTCTCCCACCTCTCTGTATCTCTCATTAAAATAAATAAATAAATAAATAAATAAATAAATAAATAAATAAAATATTTTAAATAAAAAAGAGAGAGATTAAAGCACTTTTGCACTTTTTTTTTTTTTAAGAGATATTGGTCTGTAGTTTTCTTTTTTGGTTGTGTCCCTGTCTGCTTTTGGTATCAGGGTGAGGTTGGCTTCATAGAAGCTGGCAGGGAGTATTCCAGTGTCTTCAATCTTCTGGAAGACTTTTAAGAGTAGAGGTATTAGTTCTTCTTTGAAAGTTTTGTAGAATTCATTTGTAAAACCATCTGGTCCAGGACTTTTATTTTTGGGGAGATTTTTGATAACTGTTTCAATTTCAATAGCTGTGATGGGCCTGTTCATGTTATCCACTTCCTCTTTACTTAGTTTTGGAAGTTGGTAGGTATCTAGGAAATCATTCATTTCTTCCAGGTTCTCTAGCTTGGTGGCATATAGTTGTTCATAGAAGCCTCGCATGATATGTTGAATTTCTGCAGTGTCTGTTGTGATTTCTCCTCTTTCATTTACTATCCGATTTATTTGGGTCTTCTCCCTTTTTTGTTTTGTGAGTCTGGCTAAAGGTTTGTCGATTTTGTTTACTCTTTCGAAGAACCAACATTTACTTTCATTGATCTTTTGTATGGTTTTCCTATTCTCAATGTTATTTATTTCTGCCCTAACTTTAGTAATTTCTGTCCTTCTGGTTGCTTTAGGATTCCTTTGTTGTTCTTCTTCTAGGTCTTTAAGATGTGCAATCAGGCTGTTTATTTGTGCCTTTTCTTGTTTCCTAATGTGTGCTTGTATAGCTATGAACTTCCCTCTTAGGACTGCTTTAGCTGTGTCCCAAATATTTTGATAGCTTGTGTCTTCATTTTCATTGAACTCTCGAAACATTTTGATTTCTTCCTTGATTTCCTCTTTGACCCAGAAGTTGTTAAGAAGTGTACTGTTGAGCTTCCACATTTTGGGACTGTTACTAATCTTTTGTTGATTGTTAAGTGTTAGTTTCATTCCACTGTGGTCTGAGAAGATGCTTGGGATGATTTCAGTGCTCTTGAATAGGCTGATGCTGTCTTTGTGGCCTAACATATGGTCTATCCTTGAGAATGATCCATGTGGATTTGAGTAAAATGTGTATTCCAGTTTCTTGGGATGAATGACTCTGAAAATGTCCAATAGTTCTAGTTTATCTATCTCTTCATTTAGCTCCCTTATGTCTTTACTGATTTTCTGCCTGGATGATCTGTCAAGTTGAGATAGTAGAGTGTTGAAGTCCCCTACTATGATTGTGTTACTGTTAATATATTGTTGTAGCTCTTTCAGTAGAAGTTTGATGTATTTAGATGGCTTCTCATTGGGTGCATAGATATTAATAATTGTTAAGTCCTCTTGATTGACTGATCCTCTGAGCATTAAGTAGTATCCATTCCTATCTTTTTTAATCTTATCTATTTTAAAGTCTATCATGTCAGATATGAGAATAGCTGTTCCTGCCCTTTTTTGTGGGCCATTGGCTTGAATGATAGTTTTCCATCCTTTCACTTTAAGTCTGTGTTTGTCTTGTTGCGTTAGGTGAGTTTCTTGTAGACAACATATTGTTGGGTTGTGTTTTCTGATCCATCTTCCTACTCTGTATCTTTTAATAGGTGAATTCAGGCCATTGACATTTATTGATATCAAAGATTGAAGATATTTTAACGCCATTCTTGTAGAGTTTTAGAGTGTTTTGATATATGTCCTATTTGTGGTGGTCTGTTTGTTTATAGGAGACCTTTCAGAACTTCTTTCAGTGCAGGCTTGGTGATGGTTGCTTCCTTCAACTGTTGCTTGTCTGAGAAGGTTTTGATGCCTCCATCTAGTCTGAATGACAATCTAGCAGGATATAGTATTCTTGGCTGAAAGCCTTTCTCATTGAGCACTCGATAGATATCTTGCCATTCTCTTCTGGCCTGTAGTGTTTGTATGGAGAAGTCTGCTGCTAATCTTATGGGTTTTCCTTTGTAGGTGACTCTTTGTTTTTCTCTTGCAGCCTTGAGCATCCTTTCTTTATCCTTATTCCTTTCCAATCTAAGTATGACATGTCTTGGTGTCTTTAGGTCTGGGTTAATTCTGTTTGGGACCCTCTGGGCTTCTTGAATCTTTATGTCTTTGGTGTTGTCTAGACTAGAGAAATTTTCAGCTATTATGGCCTGGAGAACGCTTTCTTCCTCCCCTTCTCTTTCTTCCTCTGGTAAGCCAATAATACGTATATTGTTTCTTTTGAAGTCATCCCATAGGACTCTGTTGTTGTTTTCAGTATCTCTTAATCTCTTTTTGAGATCTCTTACTTCTTTTTTAGTTGTCTCTAATTCATCCTCAATCTTGCTAATTCTGTCTTCAGCCTCATTGATTCTATTCTCTCTGCCCTCTACTGCTTTCTGGAGTTCATCTATTTTGTTGCCCTGTTCTGATACTGTTTTAGCTTGTTCAGCTAGTTGCCTTCTTAGCTCAGTGATTTCAGCTTTCAGCTCTCTAATAACCATGAGATAATTAGAATTTTCTTCCATATTCTCATTTGTTGTTCCTGCATTTCTGATTACAATTTTTTCAAATTCTTTACTTACTCCTGTTATTATTTCCTTAGCTAATGTTTGGATGTTGAACTCGTTGTTTTGTGCTTCACCCTCTGGAGGACTTTTAGCTGGACTCTTGTCCTGGTTCGAGTCTCCAATATTTTTTCTTGTTGTTTTAACCATTTTATATAAGTTAACAGTTTTTTCAATCCCTGAATTGGAGTTCAGTGGTGTAAAAGCCTTTTTTTTTTTCCCCTGTAGGCTATGGGAGCCTGAGGGCTTTTAAACTATCAATAGGCTTCTTAGCTTAATCACTGACTCCTGACCAAGAGATATAGCAGGGTGTGGCAGAGATAATCCAGTGGTTATGCAAAGAGACTTTCACAGCCCCTCAGCTATGCCACCGAGGTATAGGTCTTCTCCTGAGTTTCCTGGTTAGATCTCTGTCCCCTGGTGTCCCTCCCTGTTGCTGCTCCAGATTCTGAGGGTAGTAGCAATGGAGACTCAGAGTTGCACTTGGAGAGTCTCTGGGGAGTCCTTTCCTCCCTTCAGCTGTCCCCTTGTTGGTGGAGCAGACTGGAGGTGGTGTCTCCACTGACAAACTGTGGAACTGTTAGCAGTCACTTAATCTCTCCTTAGGCCCCTCTCTCCTCTCTGTCACCATTCACGCGTGTTTGTACTCACGGGTGATTTACTGGGTTTCTGTGGTCATTCTAGTCCTGTCTTGTTTCGGTCCGGGTGGTCTCCTTTGGTATTCCTAGTTGATCCGGGAGAGGAGAGGAGAGGAGAGAAAGCGATCTCCACTTTTGCACTTTTATCTCTGGCTTACGGGGGTATTGGGAGTTGCACTTGAGACATTTGAGCCTCAGGCACAAAAAATTATTCTGCATAACCTTTATGCTGTCTCCCTACCCTTACCCTTTCTCTTTGCTTCACTTTTCTAGATCCCTGATTCAAGGGAGCTCTTCAAGGTAATGACACCTTTGAGAATCCCTGGTTCAAGTTGTGAACACAGATGTTTCCCACAGTCATCCTACAGTCATCACACTCTGTTGGAAAGCAGATGACAAGCTGGGCTGTGAGAACCTCGGCTGGCAGGGGTAAACTGAGGGCTAGTGCTGCCTGTGCTCCCAGGGTTCATTAGAAGCAAAGAGAAGGGAATCTCAGGCAGTGTGCAGCGGGTTAAGCGCATGTGGCACAAAGCGCTAGGACTGGCATGAGGATCCCAATTCAAGCCCCTGGCTCCCAACCTGCAGGGGAGTTACTTCACAAGCAGTGAAGCAGGTCTACAGGTGTCTTATCTTTCCCTACCCACCCACCCCCGTATTCCCCTCTTCTCTCCATTTCTCTCTGAACTATCCAACAGTTACATCACTAACAACAATAATAACTACAACAATAAAACAAGGGCAACAAAATAGAATAAATAAAGAAAGAAGCAAAGAGAAAAAGCTGGGAGGGACTAGGATGTTAGCACAGATAATGCCAATAGCAGCAGATGGAAACAGTAACAAGGCAAGCCAAGAGTTGACTTTTAAAGAGAAAAGCAAGGGTTAACTTCTTAAAGAAAAAAAAAAAAGATCTTATTTGTTTATATATGAGAAAGATAAGGGAGAGAGAGGGAAAAAAAAAAAAAAAACAGACATTACTCTGATACCTGTCCTGCTGGGGACTGAACTCCGGACGTCATGCTTGAGAGTTCAATGCTTTATCTACTGCAACATCTCTGAACTATGGGTTAATTTCTCAGTTAAATGAAAATGCAGTTCACGGAAGTCGGGCAGTAGCACAGCAGGTTAAGAGGTCGTGGAGCAAAGCGCAAGGATCAACGGAAGGATCCCGGTTTGAGACCCCGGGTCCCCACCTGCACAGGAAAATAAATAAAATTATTTTTAAAAAAAAGTAACCTGATAAGCTTGTTGCTCTGAGTTACTATGGAAAGTTAATAACTGTATAAAAGGTCAAGCACCAGTGTGCTCTGGGCCTTGTCTTTTGTGGCCATGACTCTGGCTGGGTCCGCTGCCATAATAAACACTCCTTCCTACAGTAAAGTCTCAGAGTGTCCCATCTCTCGCCTGAGAATACAATAACAGCAAGACACCATAATGGTTATGCAAAAAGAACTTCATGCTTGAGGCATCAAAGTCCCAGGTTCAATCCTTGGCAGCACCATAATTCAAAGATGAGCAGTATTCTGGTAATAAATAAATATAACAGGTCTCAGGCTGAACCTCACATGAAAACACATGAAACCCCTAGCTTCTCCTCCCTCTAGCATCTGTCTCTGTAGGAGTCGCAGAAGACTGGGTGGGGTTTGAGCTCTAGAAAGCATGTGTGGTGGTGATTCAGGGTGGAAGACATCTGAGACCAAGGGTTTCTGAACCCTCTTCCTCCAGACTTCTCTGTAAAGGGAAGTCAGTGGAGGCCAGAGAAACTGGGGAGGAAATCTCTCTCCTAGGCTGTTTGCCAGGATTTAATGATCTGCTCTAAAGATTGAAGAGTGGCAGCAGTCTGGTTCTCAGGTCTATGCCCCCAGTTGCTGATTTCTGCTGAAGATCTTTGAGTGATGGAGGGAGAGTGAGGTGCTCCTACAATGAACAAAGTGAGGAAGGAATGGGTTGCCAATGGTCCAGATAGCTGAATATTGTTTGGATAGATTGTTTCCAGGTTGTCCAGAAGAGCTCTGTGAGTAGCAGAAGTTTCAGTGTTTTAGGATCCCTTTATAACAAATTAGACGCTATGGGTGTGAAAGCTAGCTGAAGCTTTAGAATCAGACTGCTGGATGGGGTAGATAGCATAATGGTTATGCAAACAGACTCTCATGCCTGAGGCTCCAAAGTCCCAGCTTCAATCCCCACACCACCATAATCCAGAGCTGAGCAGTATTCTGGTAATAAATACAACAGGTGTCAGGATGAACCTCACATGAAAACACATGAAACCCCTAGCTTCTCCTCCCTCTAGCATCTATCTCTAGGAGTCGCAGGAGACTGGGTGGGGTTTGAGCTCTAGAAAGCATGTGTGGTGGTGATTCAGGGTGAAAGACATCTGAGACCAAGGGTTTCTGAACCCTCTTCCTCCAGACTTCTCTGTAAAGGGAAGTCAGTGGAGGCCAGAGAAACTGGGGAGGAAATCTCTCTCCTAGGCTGTTTGCCAGGATTTAATGATCTGCTCTAAAGATTGAAGAGTGGCAGCAGTCTGGTTCTCAGGTCTATGCCCCCAGTTGCTGATTTCTGCTGAAGATCTTTGAGTGATGGAGAGAGAGAGTGGGGTGCTCCTACAATGAACAAAGTGAGGAAGGAATGGGTTGCCAATGGTCCAGATAGCTGAATATTGTTTGGATAGATTATTTCCAGGTTGTCCAGAAGAGCTCTGTGAGTAGCAGAAGTTTTAGTGTTTTGGGGCCCCTTTGTCAAAAATTAGAGGCTATAGGTGTGGAAGCTAGCTGAAGCTTTAGAATCAGACTGCTGGGTGGGGGAAATAGCATAATGGTTATGCAAACAGACTCTCATGCCTGAGGCTCCAAACTCCCAGCTTGAATCCCCACAGCACCATAAACCAGAGTTGAGCAGTGCTCTGGTGTTTCTCTGTGTCTCTTTCTGTCTGCATCTCTCTGAAAAATAAAATAAATAAAAAAGAATCAGATTTTGAGCCTGAAAAATAGCTCACTTGCCCTATACACTCTTTTTCCTTGTGTGTAATTCAGGTTAGGTCCCATCCCCCACCATACTGGAAGAAGCTTCAATTCTGTGGGGTCATATTCTCTCTCTCTCTCTCTCTCTGCAGGAGGGAGGGGAAGACAGAGAGGGGGAGAGAAAGACAGACAGCTGCAGACCTCCTTCACTGCTAGTGAAGCGACTCCCCTGCAGGTGGGGATCCCGGGGCTCAATCCTTATGCCAGTCCTTGTGCTTTGCGCCACTTGAGCTTAACCCGTTGCGTTAATGCCCGACTCCCTAAATATTTTTTTAAAGCAGGCTGTGTTCATGCTCACTCTGACAGCACATTTTAGAGAGAGAGAGAGAGAAACTATAAAGGAAGAAAAAGACTGTGTTGAGAACCCCTCCACTGATCAGTCCTCTGATCAAAGCTTTCTTGCTTTTGTTTACTGAATGAAAACACCTGCCTACTGGATTCTCAGGACATTCCAGATTTCATGCTAACAGATTTTACCTTATGCTAACTAGTTTTATACTCTGCTCAGAATCTCCCTCAAGAAAACAGCTTGGACTCTCCAGAACTGGAAAAGAGAATGAAGAAATCACTAATCCCATCCTCTCCTAATTCACTCTTTCAATCCTGTTTGGGATTCTTAGGGGGAGGATGAAATCATCAGTTTGCATTATACATCAATGTGGTAATCTGAAATAATCTTAACGCAAGCTCTCTTCCCTACTCTTCTGATTGCTAGTCAGCCCTCCTTGAATTTTTTTCTAGGAAAAGTGTAAGTCTGACTTCACTACTCTAATAAGAACTTCCCCCTGTGCTTTAATTTTTAATTCCTCCCTCTGGACTTCCATTTGGCTCATTTCTTTTTCCCACCACCTCTTACTGGAGCTGGAAATGCGCCCATAAAGTATGTTTGCACTTTTCTCCCACCAGGATTATCACTAGGGCTCAGTGCCTATATAACTCCACTACTTCTGGGGTTTTTTGTTTGTTTGTTTTGGCTCCAGGGTTATTGCTGGGGCGCGGTGCCTGCACTACAAATCCACTGCTCCCAGAAGCCATTTTTTTCCCTTTTGTTGCCCTTGTTGTTTGTCATTATTATTATTGTTGTTATTGCTGTCATTGTTGTTGGATAGGACAGAGAGAAATCAAGAGAGGAGGGGAAGACAGAGGTGAAGGGGGAAGATAGACACCTGCAGACCTACTTCACCGGTTGTGAAGCGAACCCCTTTCAAGTGGGGAGCCGGGAGCTCGAACCATGATCCTTAAGTCAGTCCTTGCGCTTTGCACCATGTGCGCTTAACCCAAACACACACACACACACTAAAGACAGAGAGAAATCAAAACGGAGGAAACAGGCGGAAGTACAGCGGGTTAAGTGCACATGGCATAAAGTGCACAGATCGCATCTAGGATCTCAGTTCAAGCACCTGGCTCCCCACCTGCAGGGGGGTCGTTTCACAAGCAGTGAAGCAAGTCTACAGGTGTCTGTCCCTCCCTGTCTCCCCTCCTCTCTCTCAATTTCTCTCTGTCCTATACAACAACAATGGCAACAATAACAATAATGACAATAGGGCAACGAAATGGGTGGAAATGGCCTCCAGGAGCAGTGGATTAAAGAGAGAAATCAAAAGGGAAAGCGGAAAAAGTGAGGGAGGGAGAGAAAGACAGACATCAGCAATGCTTCCCTGCCCATAAAGTTTTCCCCCTGTAGGTGGGGATCAGGGCCTTAAACAAGGGTCCTTGTGCAACCACCCAGCCCAGCCATTTTTTAAAAGAGAAAGAAAGAGAGAGGAGAGAGAGAGGCAGAGACAGACAGAGAGGGCTACACAGAAGCGCCAGTGCACCATTCCACTGTTTGTGAAGGCTCCGTGCTGCTGGCACTACCTTGTGATGTCCACAGGCTCAAGTTCCGGTCCCCATGAATGGTAACACTGCACAGTGACATCCTAAGTAAACACAACTGATAGTGCCAGGATTGTCTCTCAAGAATGTCATCTTGTCCCACTCATCTTTTCTGATGAAATTTTGTATCTTTTACAATAATGCGGCCCTTCTCCCTGTTCCCTACCTCCCTAGTAACCTACCTCAGTGTCACCATGGTAAAGGACTGGCTAAAGGAAGAGCTTGTTATATAACCTTAATATGGGGCAAATACATGCGGGTTTGGAGAGATAAAGAGACTGCACAAAAGAAAAGTGTAAAAACTGTGATAACACAGGTGGTGTCAATTAATCCATGACCAGTAGAGGTGGCACAGTAGCCAAAGGGATTAAGGAGAGAGTATTCAAGATACACCAAAGGGTGCCATTCATTCCACGACAAGAGGGAAGCAGGGACTCCAAAGAGAAGGGGAATTGTTCTGAACAAAAGTAGCCCTACAAGAAACTTAAAATCGCCATAGTTGAAGTTATTATTATAATAACCAAACCATCTGAGATTTTGATAACACTAGTTAGAATGAACTAATAGCATATTTGAATTTTGCAAGGTTTACACAATTTTAAACTATCATTATTAACAAATGTTAATAAATAGGTATAATATTTTAGATGATATGGCTTAATTTAATTCAACACTAAGATACATCTTGATTAAACCTGAGGGCACAAGTAACTACTTATTAAAAGTGTAAACTACTTAAACAGGATGGAGGAGATAGCATAATGGTTATGCAAAGATTCTCATGCTAAAGGATGAATACGGGATGATCTCACTCATGGGCAGAATTTAAGAAACAAGAACAGAAAGGGGATAAACAAAGTCAAACTTAGACTGGTTTGATGAACTGCACTGCCTGGCCGGGCTAGCTTCACGGGTGGGAGAGAGAGACGACCAGGGACTCATGGCTGAGTAGTATGCAATTCAGTCTTCATTCATGTGGAACACAGTGCAGTCTAAGCTATCTCTAATCACAGTCCTGTCCCTATATATCCTGAGGCAAAAGTGTTAGGTCCAAAGGGGATGTTCATAGGATAGAGGGTGGGAAGAAGGAAAAAGCGTGCAAAACAATGAGGATTAAACCAATGCCCTGGAGGCATGGTGGTGCAAAATTAACAGTGGTTATGTAAATAGAATACAGTGTTAAGCAGGGGGGATTAAACCAATGAAACAGAAGAGGTCTTAGAAGCAGAGTTTAGAAGCATACCAACACTGCACCAAAGCAAAGGACTCTGGGAAAGAAGTTCAGGAGTGGGGAGGAAGAGGACTTCTAGGTCCTGGTACAGGATGATGGACCAAATTTGGGGATGAAAGTGTTTTGACACATATTTTGCTGAGATAAGAAATTGTACCCATATGCCAAAACTTTACTGTAAACCATTAACCTCCCAATAAAAGAGAAAGGAGGGAAAGAAAAAAAAAAAAGACTCACAATAGAGGCTCCAAGTTACCAGTTTCAATCCCCTGCACAACCATAAACCAGAGCTAAGAAGTGCTCTTGTAAAAAAGAAAATAAATGGGAGGTTGGACTGTAGCAGGAAGGGTTAAGCACACATGGTGCAAAGCACAAGGACCTGCGTTCCATCCCCTGACTCCCCACCTGCAGGGGGTTCGCTTCACAAGCAGTGAAGCAGGTCTGCAGGAGTCTATCTTTCTCTTCCCCTCTCGATCTCAGTCTCCCCTCCTCTCTCAATTTCTCTCTGTCCTATCCAACAACAATGATATCAATAACAACAACAATAATAACCACAACAACAATAAAACAACCAGGGCAACAAAAGGGCAAAAAATAACCTCCAGGAACAGTGGATTTGTGAGCCCCAGCAATAACCCTGGCGGCAAAAAAAAAAAAAAAGAAAATAAATAATAAACATCTTAAACAATTTAAGAGTTCATTAGTGTAAGAACTTGAAGTGTTAAATCTCACAATTCACAGAACCAAAAGTCAGTAGGTTTAAGAACATCCTCACACACTGCTAAAAAAAAAAAAAAAAACAAGGACCCGCATAAGGATCCTGGTTCAAGCCCTGGCTCCCCACCTGCAGGGGTGTCACTTCACAAGCGGTGAAACAGGTCTGCAGGTGTCTCTCTTTCTCTCCCTCTCTCTGTCTTCCCCCTCCCCTCTCCATTTCTCTCTGTCCTATCCAACAACGACAACAATAAAACAACAAGGGCAACAAAAGGGAATAAATAAATTAAAAATTTAAAAAAAAAAAAAGTTGGTTCCACATGCTTACAACATTGACTGCAAAATTTCCATATAATTTTCTTATTCACCTTGATATTTTTATATGAAAATACTTTCTATAATGCTGAAGGTGACAGGCAAAGTTAAATTTATGTGAAGAGGCAGCATAATGGTTATGCCAGAGACCTTCATCCCTGAGGTTCTAAGGACCCAGTTTAATCCCCAGCACCATCATCAGCCAGAGCAGTGCTATGGTCTCCTTCTCTCCCTCTGTATCTTTATCTCTGTATCTCTCTCATTAAAAATAAAATATTGTGGTCTGGGAGGTGGCGCTGTGATAGGGCTTTGGACTCTCAAGCATGAAGTCCCGTGATCGATCCCGGGCAGCACATGTGCCAGAGTGATGTCTGGTCTGGTTCTTTCTCTCTCCTTCCTATCTTTCTCATAAATAAAATCTTTTTTAAAAAATTAAGTGGGAGGGGATAGCATAATGGTTATGCAAAGAGACATTGACATCTGAGGCTTCAAAGTCTCAGGTTCAATCCCCACACCACCATAAACTAGAGTTGAGCAGTGCTCTGGTAAAAAAAAAAAAAAAAAAGAAATGAGATTCATGGGGGGGGTATAGGTAGCATAATGGTTATGCAAAGAGACTCTCATGCCTGAGGCTCCGAAGTCCCAGGTTCAATCCCCTCGCACCACTATAAGCCAGAGCTGAGCAGTGCTCTGGTGTTTATCTATTTGTCTTTCTCTCTCTGCATCTCTCTCAAAAATAAAATAAATAAAATAATTTTTAAAAATGTTAATAAAATATTTAAAAATAGGCTACAGGATATCCTAGAACCCTTTAGACTATCCCAGGTTATCACTTGAAGCAATTGTACTCTTTTGGTCTTTCCAGAGTTTTGATTTCTGGGGAATGCTGTCATTTAAGAGGCTTGAAGTACTTGATTGGCATTTACCCAAAGACTTCCCTTATTTTGACTAACAAAGAGAGCATTTTTACTTTATTTTTTTTTATTTTCCCTTTTGTTGCACTTGTTGTTTTTTATTGTTGTTGTAGTTAATTATGTCATTGTTGTTGGATAGGACAGAGAGAAATGGAGAGAGGAGGGGAAAACAGAGATAGGGGGAGAAAGATAGACACCTGCAAACCTGCTTCACTGCTTGTGAAGCAGCGGTGGGGGGCTGGAAACAGGATCCTTACACCAGTCCTTGTGCTTTGCCCACGTGTGCTTAACCCGCTGCACTACCACCGGACTCCACATTTTAGCTTTTTATATTTAAAGTCAAATGTAACAAAACCCAAGATAAAGGTTTAGCCATTTTCATTTTAAACTGCTTCCCCTTGAGGTTGCATTTCATTACCTGCTAAGAGAAAGAATCACCAGTTTTATTGACAGTCTTTCCCAGGTTATATGGCCTACATTTATGATCAGAGACATAGATAGCATCAATTTTATTTTAGTAGGCAAGAATAAAGCTCAGAGATGAGTCGCTGGAGAAGTGTATGTTGCCCATAATAGAAGTAGGGTTCCACCCAATATGTCTAGAACATATAATACAACATTCAAGGCCTGGCATTAACAGGGTGGCTTAAAGGCCACTTGACCCCCCCCACACACACACAGAGACTTTTGTCAATATTTTAACATATGAGAGATTTGTACCTAAGCAGGTAACGTCATACCTATATCAGGAAAATTGAAAGCCAGTGGAAAGAAGGGAAAAGGCTAGGGATCTGATTAACATAGGATTTAGTTAAAAGTCAGTAGAAGGACGATAAAGAAAAACTTGGTAATCAGACTAAAGCCAAGGCCAAGGCTCTGAGTCAATGAAAAGAGAAAGAAAAAGCAGGGAGAAGTCCATACTCTGTGACATTAAAGGTGAAGAAAAAAAAGTCTACAGCTATACCACCCTGCACATTCCCAATTTTATCTGATTTCAGGGGAAAAAAGGAGAACACTCAGTACGGAGCCCACCATAGGAAGTTGTAAGGGGAGCTCCAGTGGCACAGTTAGTGTGAGGTACTTATATGGAAGCTGTAAGGGACACCAGATGAAACCACGTAACTATCGATAGTAGTAGGACCCACAGGGCAGTGAGAATAACTTCATAGACAAGCTTGAGGGTGAAGTATATTAATTATTAGATTTCAGTCAAATAAAACATGGCCTGGATAGGTCAGGGAGGGAGAGTCAAGCACCAGCACAGTTTTGGAATCAGAGATTTAGAAATAGACACCAAGAGTAAAAAGAAAGCTATAGAGGAATGGGGTCAAACTATCTCACCAATTTACCTACCAAAGTCTGTGGCATGAATATATACACTGGTATCAGAGTAAGAGAGAAGCCCACAGTGGGTGAATATTTAATTTAAAGCTCTCAGTAGATTTTTAAACAGTGCAGGGGCCCAGGAGATAGCAGGATGGTTTTAATTCCTGAGACTTCTGTGTTCAATCTCAGCACCATCATAAGCCGGAACTAAGCAGTGCTCTGGTTAAAATTAAATAATAGGGGTGGAGCATAATGGTTCTGCAAGATTTTCATGCCTGAGGCTCTGAGTTCCCAGGCTCAATCCCCAACACCACCATAAACCGGGGCCGAGAAGTACTCTTGTGTCTCTCTTCTGCATCATCTCTCTCATTAAAACACTTTTTTTTTAAGGGTGGGGGAGACAGCATAATGATTATGCAAAAAGACTCATGACTGAGGCTCCAAAATCCCAGGTTCAATTACCCATACCACCATTAGCCAAAGCTGAGTAATGCTCTGGTTAAAAGAAATTAAATAAAATAAAATAAATTAAATTAAATTAATTACAAACTAATTAAGTAAAAATACAAACATTTAAAAACACTGTAGGAGGGAGTCTGGCGGTAGCGAGACTCACATGGCGCAAAGCGCAAGGACCAGCGTAAGGATGAGGGTTAGAGCCCCCGCCTCCCCATCTGCGGGGGTTCGCTTCACAGGCGGTGACGCAGGTCTGCAGGTGTCTATCTTTCTCTCCCCCTCCTCTCTCCATTTCTCTCTGTCCTATCCAACAACGACTACAACAATAAGACAACTAGGGCAACAAAAGGTAATAAATAAATAAATATTTTTTTAAAAAACTAGGAAAACAGGTTCAAAAGCAACGCCTTCCTAGTTGACAAAAAAAAAAGTACAATCTGGCACTCATTCAACAAAGTTCCAGGGTACCTAGCATTGTGATGGAAGCTAGTGCAAAAGGTCTCCCAGTTTACAAGGGGCCCCTAGCCCGCCAGAATCCCGACGAGGGCGATGGAAGGCCCCTGAATTGCACGCATTTCCAGGTGCATTCCTGCGCCCGCACCTGCAGAAACCCACCCGCCTAGCTCCATCCCGGGCAGTCTAAGCTGCTCCTCCTGCGTCCCCGCTGCCGCCGCAGCCGGTGCTCCCCGCCTGCTCTTTCTCGAGCTAAGATCAGAGATCCTTCTCTCCATCCCAGCCAAGCCCGTTGCATTCATCCCAAACACCCCAGCCACGGTATGGGTTTGGGGAGCAAAGAAGTGGCGAAGCAACCCTGGCAGTGGACATGGGTGACGGGATGGCGTTGACTTCGTGCAGGGATATGAAACGAACAGCGGCACACGAGAGTGACTTGCTCCGCGGGTCTCAGACTCCAGGATTAGTGGTCTCGTTCCTCTTAAAACCAGAAGAGTGGCAAACCTCCGTAATCCGCCAATAGTGACCCGGGAGCGTTCCCGGAAGCCACTAATTGGCCGCTCAATTCCCAGCTGGTGCCTTCTCCATCAACCCCGCCCGCCTCTCCGGCATCCTATTGGCTAACGTGGCCGGCGGTGGGGGGGGGAGGTGTAGGCGTTCCATCCGGGTCATTGGTTCTCCGCACGCCGCCACGCCTTCGCTCAGGGGCAGCGCGCGCCAGGATTGGTCACGACGGCGAGGGTGATTAGCTAGGCTGCAGGACGGTCGCGGATTGGCGCGGGAGGGCCGCGGGGGCGGAGCAGCGGCGGATAAAACTGGGCGTGCTCGGCGTCTCAGGGAGACGGAGGCCGGCGAGTGAGGTGCGAAGCTCTGCTGACGACGGCGTTTTGGCAAGAGCAGTGGTGAGGCCAGGGAATGAGGGGGGCTTCGCTGAGCGGGAGAAGCCAGGTCCAAGTGTCTCAGGCATCCAGGAGGCCCAGAGGGGCGTCAGGGCGTCTCCAGGGCCGGGGGCTCCGCGATGGCGGCGGCTGGTAACCGTCCCCGCTGGCAACGCTCGGCGAGGAGCTGGGCCGCGAATGCTCCCGACAACGATGAATCGGTTTTCCCCTTCTTTTTCGCCGTTTACATTGTAATACGACTACTTCCAGTTATCAGAGGAACACATTGGGAGTTCCCTCACCTCTGTTTCCTTTCTCAATCCAGGTGGCGTAGGTTTAGGCTGAGGGCGCCCATGTCAAAACTATGCTTGTCTGCTTCTTTTTACTTCCTTTTTTTTTTATTTTTAACAGAGCACTGCTCACTTCTGGTTTGGGGTGGTGCCAGGGATTGAACCTGGGATTTGGGATCCCCTGGCATGAAAGTCTTTTCCGTAGCCACCATGCTGCTCTCTGAGCCCTTGTTTACTGTGGGGGCGTGGCGCGCGGGCACGAGCTGTGGCGGAGGCGGAAGCGGCGCCTCACTTAGCGGCTGCATCACCTCCAGGCCATTTCCCACCTTCATTTCTATCCTTCCTCCCACTGTTCTTTCGTAGTTACCTGGACTTCGCTGCTGCAAGCCAGCCTTTTCAGATAGACTGAGGGAGAAAAGGAAAGACCACAGGACTGAAGCATGTGTGGGGGGTGGGTGCAGGCTGGCCTGGGTCAGTAGTCTCAAATTGCTACCGTCAACCAGTGCTCAAACTAGAACCTCACTGTGTCTGACCTTTCTGTAAACTGCGGTCTCTTGTATTTATACCTATAAATACTCCCTCTCCCTCTGCACTCCATCTCCATCACTGACACCTGGGTCAGCCTGTGAATTGGTCTTTGTACCTACTCGTGTTGCCTCCAATTCATTCTCACTACAGTCAGGGCTGTTAGTAATGAGCAATGACTGTTACTATGGGATGATTGGAGAACTGGGAAAGCCAGTCTCCTATGGAGGGTCAGGATTGACTGCAGAGCCAGAAAAATATCAGTTACCTTTTACCTCGAACCTGATCGCTTCTAAGCTTTGGGTTGGAGTGTTTGGAGAGAATGCTGCATATAAATCCTTCCCCCCTCCCTAAAGAGAGGCAAAGGCAACCCTAATCCTACAGCATGTGACACCGCGGACCTTCTAGCTCCCTGGTAGTCACTTTCCCAGGTACGGCATTGTTAGTGGGATCAGATTATCTCTGCAGTGCATTCTTACTGTAAAATTCTGTTACTTTGGGAGTCCTGGTAGTGCAGCAGGTTAAACGCACGTGGCGTGAAGCGCAAGGACCCCTCTACACCTGAGGGGAGTCCACTTTCCAGGTAGTGAAGCAGGTCTGCAGGTGTCTTTCTCTCCCCTTCTCTGTCTTCCCCTCCTCTCTCCATTTCTTTTCTATCCAACAACAACAGCATCAATAACAACAATAATTACAACAATGAAAAACAAGGGCAACAAAAAGGAAAATAAATTTTTTTTAATTCTGTTATTTCTAGATCCCATAGATGGAAATGATGGCCTAAAAAGTGGTACTAAAGGCAGACAGCATTAGATTTCTTTTTCTTTTTTTTAACTAGAGCACTGCTCAGCTCTGGCTTATGGTGGTGCCAGGGATTGAACCTGGGACTTTGGAGCCTCAGGCACAACCTGAGCTTATGTTTGCATAACCATCATGCTATCTACCCCCGCCCAGCATTAGACTTCTGATTGAATTACTGCTCTTGTTCACAACTGCCAATTCAGTACTTCTTCCTTTTACAGTAGTAGTTGATGTTACTGTGGCATGTTCCCACTTCTGTCTGCTATAATCATGATGGATAAAAAGTCTTTTCATCATTTGTATATTTCAGGACGTAAGTCTGTACAATGATGTCTGCTAAACGGACTTCCTGGACAAGTCTGTCCACCCTTCAGAAAATAGCACTGGGCCTTGGGATCCCAGCCAGTGCAATAGTGGCCTATATCCTATACCGCAGATACAGGGAAAGCAGAGGTAAGTGAAGCTAATGGTTATTTTTCTGTATAGTGTTCAGTCTGCACTCCAGCTTTGAACAGGAACTTTAAGGAAACTTTTATCAGTTGTTGGAATGTTACTGGCTTTTTGAGAGGGATCTTCAAAACTGATTTCTGTATTTTTTTTCACCAGAGGGGGTGTACCTCTGGTTTTGATTTCTGTATTCTTAATGTGAAGTTGGTGTATGAAATACAGAACTTTCTAATTATGTACCTCTGTCCCCTCCAGCAACATCAATGCTGCAATTGTCTCTCTCTCTTTTTTTTTTTTATTTAAGAAAGGAAACATTAACAAAACCATAGAATAAGAGGGGTACAATTCCGCACAATTCCCATAACCCGATCTCCATATCCCCTCCCCTCCCCTGATAGCCTTCCCATTCTCTCTCTCTGGGAGTATGGACCCAGGGTCTTTGTGGGTTGCAGAAGGTGGAAGGTCTGGCTTCTGTAATTGCTTCCTCGCTGAACATGGGTGTTGACTGGTCGATCCATACTCCCAGTCTGCCTCTCTCTTTCCCTAGTAGGGTGGGGCTCTGGGGAAGCGGAGCTCCAGGACACATTGGTGGGGTCTTCAGTCCAGGGAAGTCTGGTCGGCATCATGCTGGCATCCAGAACCTGGTGGCTGAAAAGAGAGTTAACATACAAAGCCAAACAAATTGTTGAACAATCATGGACCTAAAGTCTGGAATAGTTCAGATGAAGTGTTGGGGGTATTCCCTGCAGGCTCTTGTGTACTTCTGCTTTCAGGTATATATTTTTCCCCTAGTTTATGGGCACAGGTACCTATGCTCTGTCTCAGGGGACCTGGACTATATCTATGTTTGGGGACTTTATTGGGGAGTGGAACACCTGGGACGGAATTAAAGAATACTATGAGAGGAAAGGTCTCACCCGAGTGATGAAGCTGAAGGGTTGTCATTCCACACCTGAAGTCTCTGGTCACAGTCTGAAGTGAAGCATGCTGGGGTGGAGTCTTCTTTTTTTTTTAATGACCTAAATAGTTGATTGAAGGTTAACATAATGTGGTCCAGTTTCCCCATAGGCTGCACCTTGAAGATAGGTAGGATCTAGCACAGTGATATATGTTTGTTTTTTACTAGAGCATTGTTCAGCTCTGGCTTATGGTGGTGTAGGGGACTGAACCAGGGACTTTGGAGCCTGAGGCTTTGAGATTATCTTTGCATAACCATTATACTATGTCCCCTATCTAGAGCAGTGATTTATCTATACAAAAAAATTACAAGCCTAATGTGTTCCTGGAACACGTAGCCATCTTTCTGTAGGGGTCCCTTTCTTGAGAAAGTAGTTTGCGAAGTATGTCTTCCTTGCATAGCCAAATGCTGTTTCCATTTTACATCTGATATGTTATCCCAGCACATGCCCATCTTCTAGTCTTTGGGTACCTTTTACTTCCAGCTCAAGTGTTACTTATTATGGTAGGGATCCTGTTACTCATGGATCAGTGTTTGAAGCTAGACTGGGTCGGGTGGAGGTTGCTGTTGGCCAATTTGGCTGTTTTCTAAGTCTGATCTATCTCATGAACCATGATCTGTGCAGAAGAGCGGCTCACATTTGTTGGGGAGGATGACATTGAGATAGAGATGCGAATCCCACAGGAGGCTGTGAAGCTCATAATTGGCCGTCAAGGAGCCAATATTAAACAGGTAAGTGCAAACACAGTGGACTTCCCCAAGGCTTGGTTCTGCTGATTTTTCCTACCCCCCCCCCCCCCCCGGCCATAAAAACTCACTCAAAACTGTAGTTTTGATTCATTCTATGTCTGTTTTAACTAGAGCACTGCTCAGCTGATGCTGCTGGGACTAAACCTGAGGTCTTTGGTGCCTTGGGAATGAAAACTTTTGTGTAACCATTATGCTGTCTTCCCCCAGTTCAAAATGGGACTTTTTAAGATTTATTTATTGGATCGAGACAGACTGAGAAGGGAGGGGGAGATATTGAGGGGAAGAGACACCTACAGCCCTGCTTTACCACTCACCCCTTCAGGTGGGGACTAGGGTCTTGAAACTGGGCCCTTGTGCACTGAAATGTGAGTGCTTAGCCAGGTATGCCACTGCCCCCCCTCCCAGATTTTTTTGTTGTTACTGTGAAGTAGAGTCCTTGAATAGCTATTCTCTACTGTACAAGAACTAATGACATATATATAATTATATTAATTAATTTTTTAAAATTTATTTCTTTATTGGGGAATTAATGTTTTACATTCAACAGTTTGTACATGCATAACATTCCCCAGTTTCCCATTGAACAATACAACCTCCACTATGTCATTTATCATCCTTCATGGACCTGTATTCTCCCCACCCACCCACTCCAGAGTCTTTTACTTGGGTGCGATATGCCAATTCCATTTCAGGTTCTACTTGTGTTTTCTTTTCTGATCTTATTTTTCAACTTCTGCCTGAGAGTGAGATCATCCCATATTCATCCTTCTGTTTCTTACTTATTTCACTTAACATGATTTTTTCAAGGTCCATCCAAGATAAGAACTAATGACTTCTACTAACAGTAAATATTGAATTTCTGCCTGGTTTCCCTCTTTAAAAAAAAAAAAAGAAGAAAGCAAGAAAAACACCTTCACTAGTGGGGGATGAGCCACAAATCAGAGCAATGCCCAGGGTTGAACTCTGGGCCTCCTGCTTGAGAGTCCAGTACTTTATGCACTGTGCCACACTTCAGGCCACTATCTAAATCCTCTACCATCTTCAGTTGTTCATATGAAATAGAAACAAAATCTGTCTCACTAATCCCAAGAAAATTTATCAGGGAAAGATAACTGAGTACAAAGAAATTATTTTGTATTAACTATCATCTCGGGTTACCTTTGTAACTAATTTCTTTAATTGTAAGAAGTAAGGACTGCTTAGAACATGCTGATTTAGCTGATAATCTGCCTTTCTGGTACCTGCAGGGTGATTTTAGAAGTAGGAGCTCAGGAGTCGGGCTGTAACATAGCGGGTTAAGTGCATGTGGCCCAAAGTGCAAGTACCAGCTGTAAGGACCCCTGTTTGAGCCCCCAGCTCCCCACCTGCAGGGGAGTCGCTTCACAGGTGGTGAAGCAGGTCTGCAGGTGTCTTCTCTCCCCTTCTGTATCTTCCCCTCTCCATTTCTCTCTGTCCCATCCAACAATGATGACATAGCAATAAAACAAGGGCAACAATGGAATAAATTAATAAGTATAAAAAAACTAAAATAAAAAGTAGGAGCTCTTCCAGAGTGAACTGCCATGTGTCTTTTTTTTTTTTGCAGCTGCGGAAGCAGACAGGTGCTCGGATTGATGTGGACACAGAGGATGTTGGTGATGAGCGGGTGCTGCTTATCAGTGGTTTTCCTGTTCAGGTGTGCAAGGCCAAAGCAGCAATACATCAAATCCTGACGGAGAATACTCCAGTGTCTGAGCAACTCTCTGTTCCCCAGAGATCTGTGGGCAGAATTATAGGTACCACTCAATAACTTCCTCTGCTTTTCCTTTTTTCTTTACCTATGCTTTTCACACCTTTCTAAGGGTTTTTCCTGGCCTACTTCTTCATCTGGTTAATATCAAACAAACAAAAAAAGGACGTATTGAGACCATCTTTACGGCTCCAAGAACCAGTGGGAAAGTAGAATTCATTACATCAGGAAGTATCTGAATCTTTCTAACAGGATTCAGATAAATGTATTTACTTTATAGTAACTGTCCAAGAGATGTCAAGGATGTTCATATCATACTGCATCTTTGAGGAGGAGTGTTCTAAAGATCCCTCTTCTGCTTCCCCTCTTCTTCCTTCATAGGGATGAGCCCATGCAGGCTATCATATAATGAAGTGGGGTGTTAAGCTAAGTGGCTAAAAAAAAAAGTGGAAATGATCTGTAGTTCACCTAGCTAATTGTGTAGAGTTCAAATAAAATGGATAGAACAAATAATCCAGTATTCCCTTTTTCTACTGTATACAAATAATATCTTTCTGGTAAAGGGTGGTGAGGAGAGAAGGATTGACTTTTTTTTCTGTTGCTGTTCAATGCAGGAAGAGGCGGTGAAACGATTCGTTCTATCTGTAAGGCTTCAGGAGCCAAAATTACTTGTGATAAAGAATCAGAGGGGACATTGCTACTATCAAGACTTATAAAAATCTCAGGAACACAGAAGGAAGTGACAGCTGCAAAAGTAAGTAGCAGATAAACTTGAGTCATATTCAAGAAGAATCCTTTCCTCCATCCTAGGTCAAAATATCTAGCATATTTGTCATTCCTTTTTATTTCCACAGCATTTGATATTGGAGAAAGTATCAGAAGATGAGGAACTTAGGAGGAGAATTGCTCATTCTGTGGAAACCAGAGTCCCACGCAAGCAGCCAATCAGTGTTAGAAGAGAAGAAGTGATGGAGGAAGAAGCTTCACCACCACCAGTTCCTGACCACTTAGGAGGTGGCGACATGACTGCTGAAAGGCCTGTAGAAGCTTCCTGGGAGAAACCTAATGATGATAGCCCTCAAAAGTCTGGAGAACTTACCAATCCAGAGCTGCCCATGTTTGAAAGTATGTAATCCCCCTTAGCACTATGGTAGATAGAAATGCTTAGCAGGATAAGGGAGGGCATGGGCATGCATGAAGCCCCACTATGGGGGGCAGGGGAGACTTTTTTTTTTTTTTTTATACTTCTGGTTTCTTACTTTGGTGCCATACTCCAAACTCAGTCAATTTCTGCTTTGCGTTTCTACTTCTTCCTTTTTTTTTTTTTTTTACATGCATAACATTCCCCAGATTCCCATTTAACAATACAACCCCCACTATTTCATTCATCATTTTTCATGGGGAAGACTTTCTTTACCTAAAATAAGTGGTAATTTTCCTGACTGAAAAGTTTGATACCACAGCTAGACCTTTCTGATAATGTTTTACTTGACTTGATGTAAGCATAGTTGTTTTTCTGGTGTCGTAGGAAGTGGCACTTGGGATACAGGTTAGACTGTTAATCATGAAAAGTTCCCGAATTCATTCCCTGGCATCGCATGTGTTAGTGTTCTCTCTCTCCCTCTATCCTGTCTCCATTAATATTTCTGAATACAAATAAGCTAAAAATGGAGAACAGTATAGAAGTATGCTATTTCACAGTAAACTGGTCTGAAAAGTATATCAAATTAATTCATGCTAATGACAAAGAACCAGAGCACCACTCTGGTACATGCCATACTGGGTATACAACTCAGGATCTGATGCTCGTGTGTAATGGACTCACATTTGTTCATGTCACTGCTCCATGCTATAGCTAGTATGTGGCTTGCCCTTCATTGTAATTGGTGGCTGGTTTGAGCACATAGCAGACAGATGACTAATAAGAGTTGTATAGAAAGATAAAAGCAATGGCTATCTCTATCCAATAAATAGAGATATTTTGAAAAAAATTTTTCCTGTGGACACCATATCACATATGCGTATCTGTGCTTAGTTCCTAGTTCCGACTTCATGTTTCATGATGGTGAGTTCCTGGAAGTCTACGTTTCTGCTACAGAGAACCCTAACCACTTTTGGATCCAAATTACTGGCTATCGCAGCAGTCAGTTGGATAAGCTTGTCTGTGAGATGACCCAGTACTACACGGACAGCCAGGTGAATTGTGAGGACAGGGTTGGGGTTTGAAAAAGGGATGCATCATTTTCATTTGTAATACATTCTAGGTTCATGTGTAACAACTAATTTTCCTTCCTTTTGGTATTTCCAGTTCCTATCATTATGCTTTCTGTTTTGGCTTTTATTTTTTGTAGAAATTGAGAGGGAAGGGGGAGATAAACACCTACAGCACTGTTGCACCACTCGTGAAGTCTACCACCCTGCAGATGGGGAACAGGGTCTTGAACCTGAGTCCTTGCACATTGTTATGTGTGCTCTAAATGACGTACACCAACACCTGGCCTGTGTATGAAGTTTTTAACTTGCCCTTTAAACTCTTCTTGTAGTTTGAAGACTTGCCTTTGAACGAGGGGGACCTTGTTGCCGCACCTTTAGCTGACAATGGTTACTGGTATCGAGCACGAGTCCTTGGCACATTGGAAAATGGAAAAGTGGACATTTACTTCATTGACTACGGAGATAATGGAGAATGCCCACTGATGGACCTCAGGGCACTCAGGTCAGTGTGGATGCCAGAGTAGAGTGAAGCTAGAGACCCAGTTGATTGAGCCCTGACCATGGAGGGGGAGGGAGGGAGCTTTTGACACAACGGGCCTTTGGTAGAGGTCCTGTTTATAGACTGGTTACCATTTCCAGCTTTGCTATTCAAAGTATTAAGTGCCTATGGCACAAGGACACTGATTACCTTTTCTCTCCCTTTTAGGAGTGACTTCCTGAGCCTTCCAATACAAGCAATAGAGTGTAGTCTGGCAGAGATTGGGCCGTCAGGTAAGTTGTTGGTCATTTCACTTGGACTTCCAAACACATATTCAAATAGGGCATATGGGAAGAATTTTTTTTAATTTTTTGCTTTTTTTCTCCCTTTTGTTGCCCTTGTTTATTGTTGTAGTTATTGATATCATGGTTGTTGGATAGGACAGAGAAATGGAGAGGAGGGAAAGACAGGGAGAGAAAGATAGACACCTGCAGACCTGCCTCACCACCTGTAAAGAGACTCTCTTGAAGGGGGAGCCAGGGGCTTGAAACAGGATCCTTATGCTGGTCCTTGTGCTTCTTAAACTGCTGCACCACCGCCCTACTCCTGTGGGAAGAATTCTTAACATTCCTAGGCTTTTTGGGTTCTCAAGGTTGAGGAGCCTTTCCTTACCAGTATTAGACAACAGCCAGGATATAATCCACTCCTCCAGTGCTGCTTCTTACCTTAGACTCAATTATTTTTCCAGGTGAAAAGTGGGAAGAAGAAGCCTTGGATGAGTTTGACAGAATCACTCACTGTGGCTGTTGGAAACCCTTGGTGGCCAAGGTCTTTGGCTGTGTTCAGAATGGGATCCCAGCATGGCCCAAGGTCTACTTATATGACACTAATGATGAAAATGTAAGCCTGGAGTCCACTTGCCAGCAGCTCTGTATATCACTGAAGTGTGTTTCTAGCCTCATTTACTTTTCTAGAAACCCATATCTAATGTCACTCATACCTCTCAGTATTTGAGTCCTTACTCTTCTGTCCTGTTTCCCTCAGACTTGCCCTCCCTCACTGATAGCATGGTTCCATTTTCATTTTTCTTCCCAGACACTTGACATTAGATTGGAATTAATTCGTCAAGGATATGCAGTTGAGGTTCCTGAAGACATGGAAAGCAATGAAACTGCTTCAGGCATTTTGCAGGATACGGTGAGTGGACCATGGTTCATGGTGGTGCTTGGGGACATCTAGTGGTCTAAGAGACTGGCAGTGCTCCTGGTCGGTGTGTGGCCCAAGTTCTAGAGTCACTGTCTGCAAAAAGTGAGCCCAAGGGCAACAAAAGGGAAAATAAAAATAAAAGAATAAAAGTGAGCCCCAAACAAGCCACAGCAGCAGCTGCAGGAGGCCTTCCGCTTAGGGCACCATTTTGTAGCCGGCCTTTCTGAAAAATCTGACTTGTTCTGAGGGAGGTATTTTGGCTCTCTGAGCAGCCAGACTGAACACCCTTAAACACACACTGAGAGCAGATTAACATGTTGGCCCATCCTTTCCCCTCAGCCAAGACTTTTGTTCTCTCCATTTCCTCAGGCCCTAAAAACGCACATCTCCGGAGGAGCAGGAGACCCCCTGCCCTGCCTTCTGTCAGGTATAGTATCTGCCCACAGCTTGCCATTCTCTACAAGTCCTCCCCAAACTCAGTGCCAAATCCCATCTCACCCCCACTGCCAGTCATGTTACATTAGGATAGAATCTTAACTTTCTACTCCTTTCTAAATAGAAGCTGACTCCTTGTCCGGTGATGAGATCCTTGAAGACGACTATTTACTATGAAGTCGGCTTCACCTGCCTCAGTTGTCTGCTTTGCTGCAGGTGGAGGTATTGTGATGAGCTTACCAACAGGGGCCTTTTTAATTTTCTCTCCAGTATCTTCCCCCAGTTCCACTGCTCTGTAGCTGCTATCCTGCAGCTTAACTTGCTCCCAGATTTCAGACCGTTTATGTGTTTGATAGGATTCAGCATAGGATTTTGTGGCTGACAAGAAAAGCCTATGATAGAGGTCCATGCAGTCCTTTATTCACACAAGAGCCACCTCTGTATACCAGATACATTTGTCTTCTCACTGGACTATCAGAGTGAATGGAGGAGAGGGAGACACACCCTCTCCCCCCCTCCAGCTTGGAATACCACTGCTTTCCTTCCAGGCTGCTCACCACCCATCCAGCTTGGTCCTCATCCAGTGACTATGGACTCTGCTGCTGTGTTGTACTCTACTGTTGTCTGTGAGGCTGGAAACAGCCAGGATTTGGTCATCAAGACATGAGAATTCTACAGAATCTTATTCACCTCATCAGGTGACCAGTTTAGGAAGTTTTTGAGTGTTGAACTCAAAAGACCAGTTGACTCAAACAGCAAAGGAAAAAATCAGCATGCATATTTTAATAGGCTTCAGGAAGTGAGAAGATTCTGCCTCTTGACCATCTACTGATGCAAGTATTCAAAAATGCTTCAGATGTTTTCCTGAAAACTAGTTAAAAGGCAAGGAGAGAGGTAGTTCAGGAAAAGATGGTTTGATAATTATATACTTCTGCTATGTAAGAGTATACATTTAATATGTTACTGTTTTGGTTATTTGGGTGAATAAAGTTCTAAAGAAACTTGTGTAAAACTAAATGCTGGTTGAATCACAAAAGGGGAGGGGAAACAAGTTTGTGTTACTAAACACCTCAGAGGAAGCACATCTGTGAAACTAGTGTGTGTTCCTGTGTGTCTATGTGTGTCTTGTAATTAGTGTTAAACATTTTTCCCCCGCTAGAGAAATCAATATTAGTAGGAAAGCCCCAGTGGAGGGGCAACTCCGAAAAGCAGTTTGTGTAGTCCTTGGGGAATTCTGAACAAATAAGTATGAAGTCAGTTACTGATCATTCACAAGAAAGCAGGGGAGATAGTCTAATGGTTATGCAGATAACTTTCAGCTCCCACACCACAAGCCAGAGCTGTTGAAAAAATAGTCACCCATTCCCCCACCTGCAAGGTCTACTTGACAAGTGGTGAAGCAGGTCTGCAGGTGACTCTACCTCCCCATCTTCTGTTTCTCTGTTATCTAGTAAAAAGTAGAAAGAAGGAAAAAATGGCTGCTAGGAGCAGTGCCAGCACTAAGCCCCAGCAAATTACCATGGTGGCGGAAATCAGGAAAAGTGGCAACTCTTTCCCACCTAGGCATAAAAGTGCTTTGAGGGGGCTGGGCAGTCTCAAGCGGATTAAGCGCACATAGTGCAACAAGGACCAGTGTAAGGATCCCAGTTCGAGTCCTGGCTCCCCACCTGCAGGGGAGTCACTTCACAGATGTGAAGCAGATAATGCAGGTGTCTTTCTCTCCCCCTTTCTGTCTTCTCTCTCCATTTCTCTCTGTCCTATCCAACAATGGCATCAACAACTACAACAATAAAAAACAAGGGCAACAAAAGGGAAATTAAAAAAAAAAAATTTAGTGCTTCTAGTCTTGTTCAGTATGCATCATGTTACCATGTCTTCATTCTAATACAACCCTGTATTTTTCCTGCTAGAATACCCGCTTTGCTTCCTGTTTATCTTTGGAAGGAATATTTTTTCTTAATATTTTCCCTTGTGTTGTCCTTGTTTTATTGTCATTGGATAGGACAGAAAAATGGAGAGATGGAGACAGACACCTGCTTCACCGCTTGGGAAGCAACTCTCCTGCAGGTGGGGACCCAGGGACTCAAATCAGGATCCTTATTCCCGTCCTTGCTTTGCATCACATGCGCTTAACCCACTGTGTGACCAACCTCCCAACCTCTGGGAGGAATCTTTTTTGAGCCAAAGCTACAGAACTCATGTCCCTTACCTGGTTTCCTCCATATAAAGACAGAGGCAATTGGTACTTGTGTCTATTTGAGCTTAAATAACAGGGATAAAACTCTTTCGTCAAGACTTACTTCTTTCAGGATTCCTAGTGCCTTACTCATAAATCTGTTATCTTAAAGCAGATGCTCAGTAAATACTTAGGGTAAGTGAGAAAAGGACTCAGAGGAAGGCATAACGGGACCTTAAAGTCTTTGGGTCCCTTCCCTCTCTGCCAGGTCCCCTCCAGCCAACCTTCCTCTCCCCCAGGATACCATGAGCATCTGAGGATTGCACTACCCTTTATTCCTAGGATGGAGGATGTTCTGGGTCACATCCTGGGCCTGTGGTTCCATTTATCAAGGCGCCCAGAGTGGGAATAAGCATGTTCAGGGAGGCTCATTGGGCAGATGGTCAAAGTCCCTTTCAAGGGGATACACCATGAAGATGACATTGTTCCAGGGAGGGAGAGCAGGGTGATCTGGTCTGACCACCTCAAAGCCCATGTAGCTGAAGGCCCTTAGCAGGGCACCTGTGAAAGAGGAGGACAAGTTAGAACACTTGGAATAAGCTCATAGGCTGACCCTTGTATTATATTGGCTTTGTATATGAAGTTCTTTAACACAGTGATGGTCTAGTGAAATGTTTGGACTGTTATATTCAGAGTACAAATGTGGGAGGAGGTTGTAGTTTCTATGACAGTCTCCCCAAATTTTTTCATTACTGTTCTATTCTGGCCATATGCCAACTCATCATTTCTATCAGGCCAGCCACCTCCCTTAAATGGATTTGATACAGTTTCACCAGTGTTTTAACCTGGCTTCAGAAATCTACCTGCAGAGCCTTAATTACAGCTCGGTTGCAGCCAGAACAAAATAAATGGGTCTCAAATTATGGGGGCTGGGGAGAGTATGAATTCCTAAAATGTACCCTTAAAGAGTGGGCATTGGTGAGGGTAGATAGCCTAAGACTCCAAAACCCCAGGTTCAGTCCATACCACCATAAACCAGAGCTGAGCAGTGCTCTGGTTAAAAAAAAAAGGGGGTGGGGAGTATCAGGGCCTCATGAAAAAGAAAAAGCTGCTGCCAGCATCCTCAGTGCTGGGGTCAAGAGTTATAGAGTAGTGCTCCACCTTTGTCATTCCGGTTACTCTGGAAGTTCACAAACACGGAGTCCACATTGGTCTTTTCTTCCACATACTCCAGTGTTGCAGTTAAACTAGGGGTCGAAGAGGAAAAATAAAGCATGGTGAGTAAAATATTTAGTTAACCCAGAGATGGCTGCTTGGAGCAGGAGAAATCTTACTGGTCAGTGTTTGCTGACCCAAGCCAGGAAGTGAAAGTTGCTAAGCTCATTTTGATTTTTTTTTTTTTTTTTTTGGAAACTGAGGGGTGGTACACTGTTGGACTGGTCGATGTCAAGGTGGGGAGCTACAAGAGAAGGGGTAACAGCTAGAAAGCACTTTCTAGTCAG
Source organism: Erinaceus europaeus (assembly GCF_950295315.1). Classification (NCBI taxonomy): domain Eukaryota; kingdom Metazoa; phylum Chordata; class Mammalia; order Eulipotyphla; family Erinaceidae; genus Erinaceus; species Erinaceus europaeus. The sequence goes on from NC_080172.1 coordinate 53,089,435, forward strand.
CTAGCTATGGATCCATTGTCTTTATGAACCCAGGAGACAAGAATCTAGTACCCTCCCATGGGCTGTTACCCCTGATCCCCAGGTCCTAAATCAACTCACAGATTTTACTGCAGGCCGCTTCAGGTCAGCTCCTGAGGCAGGCCTCACTGGTGAACACACCCACTTCCTGGTTATGATACCAAAGAGTGAATCCCTCTCCTTCATCCCTCTTGCTCTCCCTGGCTCAGTCACCTTTCCCTGTTGCCTCGGTCCAAGGCCCGATAGGGAATATCCAGGAAAAGCCGGTGGTCACAGAGAAGTCCGTGCCAATGGGCAGAGGTGTGGGGTGTGAGGCGGAAGTGGAAGTCTAACTGTACCGGGTCCTGGTGGAGCAGGGGGTCACTAGTCAGCACTGTCAGCTTACCAGCCTGGAAAGAGAGGACATGTGGAAATGTCTGCTTCTGTACTTGTCTTAAATCAGATCCCAGACTGATGAGCAAAACAAAAGTGAGTAGGAGGAGGATCCTGGGAACCTAGAGCCAAGGACTTAAGAACACTGAGTACAAGGACCTAAGCATGAGGTTCCTAGTGTCGATCTGGAACTAAGTGCTGTTAGCCTCACCAAGTGCACTGATCCTTCAGGAACTGACAGCTTTTTAAGTGTGTCAAGTACAATCCCACTAACAGTTCCACTAACTTCCACTGTTGCTTGTTTTTACCAGTGCACTACTCAGTTCTGGCTTATGCTGTGTTGGGGGTTGAAGCTAGAACCTTTGTTGCCTCAGGCATGGAAGACATTTTTTATTTTTCTGCTACCAAGGTTATTACAGGGATTTGGTGCCTGCATTGCCAGCCAGCCAACCCCTCCCCATCCCTGTCCTGGGGGCCAGGCAATATGAGTTAAAATATCTGTGCCTGTCTATCTCCCTTGCCTCTCAGTTGCTCTGTGTACCATCAAATAAATAGCGGCCAGGAGCAATGGATTCATTGCGCAGCCCCATTGTGGACTCATTTGGTGGCAGAAAAAATAAAAGTGGTGAAAGTGCAGGACTTAAACTGAAGTCCCCCACATCAGATGTGCTAGAGCGATACTCTGGTTCAATCTCTCCTCCCTTATCATAAAAGATTCTGGTCATACTACTTTACCTAGAGATAGATAGCAAATCATTTTGACACAGGAACTCCAAAATCTTCTCTTTGAATAGCTCTCTCTGACTTCCAGCTTAAGGTTCTTTTCTCCCCAATACTATTCCAGTAGGCATAGTGCTATCCCATCAAGCCTGCAGCTCACAGTTCACTCACCGAGTATAGTTCTTTGAGCTGGTTCTGTTCACCCTGCTTGGTGCTGCTGCCCACCTGGAGACCTACCAAGGACTCAGGAGCACTGAAGGCAGCAGCGGGGGCGGAGTGTCAAGTCCTCCTGCTCCTTGTAAGTGATGCTGGGGAGAGGACAGGAAACAAAGTAGTTGAAAGATCTTGTCTCTTTACCAGCCGTTCTGTCTCCCTTTTCCCAGACCAGCCAAATGGAAACATTCATTGGGCCACACCCAGTTGAGCCCACATGTTAACAGTATGCAAGGACTGCAGTTCAAGCCCTGAGTCCACCAACAGGAGGAAAGTTTTGAGAATGGTGAAGCACTGCTTCAGATGTCTCTCTACCTCTCTCCTTCTGTCTTCCCCTTCCCTCTGTCTCTATGTAGCAAATAATAAGTAAACTTGAGAAAGTAGAAGGGGGGAATAGCAATCAGATGGAAACGTTCTAGAGTTCCACACCAGCTCTCCACCCCATTTAGCTATTAGCCCCTCATGCCACTTGGGGTCTTTTGATTCTTTTGTTTTTCCTTCTAGTTTGCACAAGGTAAAGATGACAACAGTACCTTTTACAATAAGGCCAGGGCAGCATCTTCTCCCGGATGATGACTCGATACTTGTAACAGTAAAGATAATAGGCGTAAGGTGACCAGATTGGGTAGAGGTAGTTCCGTGTTTTTCCCCTCTTGGTATAAGAAAGGGAGTAGGCAGTGGGGCGCGATCTGTTGCAAGGCAGTTTCTCAATTCAGTGCCTCCCTGCGGCAAAGTGAAGTTCAGGTACAAAGGCCAGAGTTTTAGGCAATTTGGTGCCATTGTGACCCTGTGGGCACTATGACATGTGCAGGTCAGCGCTTATGTCACTTCAGAACTCAGCTCTGCGGCTCCCCTTCCCCACCACCCACTTGAGCAAGCCTCTTGTCCTCATAGGCACTTCATGACCTGTCAGTGTTCAAGATTTATTCATTTGGATAGACACAGAGAAACTGAGAGGGAAGGGGAGGATGGAGAGAGAGAGACAGGGAGACACTTGTAACACTGCTTCATTGGTTACCACGCTTTCCTTTCCCTACCCCCACAGGTGGGGACTGGGAGCTTGAACCCAGGTCTTTCTTGTACATTGTAACGTGTGCACAACCAGGTGGGCATGGCCCCTAATATTTTAAAAATTATATTAGATGTGTTTATGTTAATAAGATAGAGATATGGAGAGAAAGATACATAGAAGTAGAGAAACCAGAGCACTACTCAGCTCTGGCTTAGGGTGATGCTGGGGATTGAACCTGGGACCTCAGAGCCTCAGGCATGAAAATCTTTTGCAGAATCATTAAGCTGCTTCCCCAGCTCCCCTAATATTTTTTATCTTTACTTATTTGATAGAGACAGCCAGAAATTGAGGGGAAGGAGGTGATAGCAAGAGAGACAGAGACACCTGCAGCCCTGCTTCACCACTCATAAAGCTTTCCCCTTGCAGGTGGGGACCAGGTGCTCGAAACCAGGTCCTTGAACACTGTAACTTGTACACTCAACCAGGTGTGCCACCACCCAGCCCCTCCCCTAATATATATATATATTATCAAAACAGATGCATGCTCATCTCTGGCTTATGGTGGTTCTGGACATTGAACTTTGGACCTGTAACCTCAGGCATGAGACTTTTTGTATAGCCATTATGTTATCTATCTACCCAATGTATCATTATTTTGAGAGGCAGAGAAAGACACCACAACACCAAATCTTCCTTCAATGCAATGGAGGCCAGTTTCAAACCTATATTGTGTACATGGTCAAACAGCACACTATCCAAGTGAGCTATTTTGTCGGCCCAATATATATTTTCATGAGTGAGACCAGACACTGGTGCTGTGGATTTAATCTGGGACCTCAGAAGTCTTGGGCATGCATGAGAGGTAGTTGTGCTATCCCCCTAGTCCTTACCAGTGGTTTTTAAGCAGTGATTAAAATATTTTGGCTTTGGGGGTCGGGCAGTAGCACGGCAGGTTAAGTGCACATGGCAAAAAGTGAAAGGACCAGCATAAGGATCCCTGTTGAAGCCCTTGGCTCCCTACCTGCAGGGGAGTCACTTCACAGGCAATGAAGTAGGACCGCCCCTCTCTGTCTCCCCCTCTCTGTCTCCCCTCCTTTCCTGATTTCTCTCTGTCCTGTCCAACAACAACAGCAATGACAATAATAATAATGACAATAATAGCGACAACAAGGGCAACAAAATGGGGAAAATAGCCTCCAAGAGCAGTGGATTTATAGTGCAGGCACTGAGCCTCAGCAATAACCCTGGAGGCTATATATATAAGCTTGGATCCAGCAAAATAGCTCATTTGAATAGTGCACTGCCTGGCCTCAGATAGTTTGAGCCCAGCTTCCATTAAATTGCAGGAAGCTTGGGTGCCGTGGTCTCTTTCACACTCTCTCTGCCACTCCATCTCTATCTAAATATTTGTATGTCTGTACTCATTTGGGAACAGCCCTCCCGAAGCACTGTGCCCACCCAGCCTGACCCTATATTGGCGCACACACACACCCCACTTCCCTAACACTCAGACATCTAAAGGGTGTCTGGTGACTTAATGCAGGACACTCCTAAAACCCACATCCACCTTCTGGCCTGACTGCTTTCTTGTTCCTGCTTCCTATTAGTTCCATTGTTGGGACTTGTAGAGCAGAAATTATAAGGGTCTCTACAGGCAAATAGTGGAAATTAGGGGAGCTGTTAACTAGAGCTTTAACAAAATGAAAAGTCTACACCCTTATCTAAAACAAGTACACAGTTCAGCTCTTGTCTTGTTGCCTTACAGAAATAGTAGTACCCAACTGGATAATTTCCTGTTCTTTTTTTTTTTTTTAGAGGAAGTTAAGGTATTTATTCACACAAGCACATAGAATGGTCAGTAAAAAGACACAAACTTACACAAGTAGACACAGGGGGCTCAGCTGAGACCTAGACATGGGGGGGTGGGGGTGTCAGCTGAGGAGCCCCACAAGCCTGAATGCCAAAGCCCCAATGCTTGTGAATTCTGTTCTCTCCCCCCTCCCCCAGCACTAGTAAGCTCCGGTTTCCAGTGTTCCTGGGGATTAAGCCTCACAGCCTATGACATCTGCTGTGCTACTCAGGCATCCAAGTTTGACATCCTCAAGGAAACACTCACGAAAGACATGTCTCTGATATCTGATTACTGTAAAAAATGGCGACTAATCCCTAGCACTGCAAAAACGGTATCATCTGTTTTCCATCTACACCATGCCTCGGCCTCGCGTGAGCTTAATGTGCAACTTGACGATACGAGAATCCGGCATGAAGCCCAGCCAGTCTATCTTGGCATTACTCTCGATCACACCCTGTCATTTCACGAACATCTCATAAAAACTGCAGCAAAGGTGGGCGTGAGGAATAACATCATTGCAAGACTGGCCAGCTCCTCATGGGGCGCGAGCGCTTCCACACTACTATCATCATCTCTGGCATTATGCTATTCCACTGCAGAATACTGTGCCCCAGTATGGTTCCGTAGCCCCCATGTCCACTTGGTCGATTCCAAATTGTATTCCTCTATGAGGATAATTTCTGGAACCATCTGTTCCACCCCGGTTCCATGGCTGCCAGTTCTTTGCAACATCGCCCTGCCAGATATTCGTCGGCATGCAGCGTCATCTAAGATCATTTCCCACGTCTACGCTCGACCGGACCTGCCAATATACGCGGATATCTTCGCTTGACGTCTGGTCACCCAATCTGGTCCCCTACGCCTACACTGAACTTCTCTGTTCCAGTCTCTTGGAAACAGAGCTGACAGTCAGCTGAGGTAAAGAACAAACACCTCATCACAGACCCCTGCAAGCGTCAACCCGGCTTTGACCTAGCACGTTATGATTGGGCCCTCCTCAATCGCTATCGAACAGGCCATGGCCGGTGCGCTGGGGAGCCAGAGACGACCCAAACTGCCCCTGCGGCTAGAGACAGACTATGACCCACATAGTCAACGACTGCCACCTCTCCAGATTCAAAGGAGGTCTCGAAACTTTACATCAGGCTCAATCTGACGCTGTTGACTGGCTACGGAAGAAGGGCAAACGCTAGAAGAAGCCTCACAGCCACAGGCATGAAAGACTTTTTTGGTTGTTATTTGTATTTATTTATTTATTTATTTTATTTATTTATTTGCATAGCCATTATGCTATCTCCACAGCCCTCCCCCTTCTTCTCCCATCTCCCTCCTTTCTCTTTTGCCATCAGGGTTATCACTAGGGTTTGGTAGCTTCATTGTGATTCCACTGTTTCTGATGACCTTCCCCACTTTTGACAGGAAGAGACAAAGAAGAGGAGGAACACTTGCAGCACTGCCTCACCTCTTGTGAAACCTCTTCTGCAGGTGGGAACCAGGAGTTTGAGCCCAGTTCTTCATGTATGGCAGTGTGTGCTCTACTGGGTGAGAAATCACCTGGCCCCCATTAGCCAATTTGTTTTTTTCTTAAAGCATTCTTTTAAAAATATATATTTGTTTATTTTTAATGAGAGGGAGAGAAATAGAGAGAGGGAGAGGCTGAGACCAGAGCACTGTTCAGCTCTGATTTATAGTGGTACAGGGGATTGAACTCAGGACCTTAGAAACTCAGGCATGGGGGTCAGGTGGTGGCGCACCTGGTTGAGTGACATGTTACAATGCAAGAGAACCCGGGTTCGAGCCCCTGACCCCCACCTGCAGGGGGAAAGCTTTGTGAGCGGTGAAGCAGGGCTGCAGGAGTCTCTCTGTCTATGTCCTCCTTCCCTCTCAATTTCTAGCTGTTTCTATCCAATAAATAAAGATAATATAAAAAAATAAAAATTTAAAAAAAAGAAACTCAGGCATGAAAGTCTTTTTCCATAACCACGTTGCTGTCTCCGCAGCACCTGTTGGATAATTTCTTAACAAACTGAAAAGGTGGGGCCAGTGGTGGCACACCTGGTTGAGTGCACATGTTTACAATGTGCAAGGACCCAGGTTCGAGTCCCTGGTCCCCACCTGTAGGAGGCAAACTTTGCGAGTGGTGAAGCAGGGCTGCAGGTGTCTGTCTCTTTTCCTCTCTATCCTTCCCCCCTTCCCTCTCAATTTCTGGATGTCTTTATCCAATAAATAAATAAGGGTAATAAAAAAATTTTAAACTGGAAAGGAGACTTTTTTGTGTTTGATTTCTCTAATTTAAAAAGAAAATATTGAGCAGCTGAAGAAGTGGGTGGCAGAGTGGGAAAAGTATTGAACTTCCAAGCTTGAGATCCTAAATTTGATTTCTGGCATCACATATGTTAAAGTGACATTCTGCCTTAACCTATAAATAAATAAATCTTTTGAAAATAATATTGGTTGGGTGGAGTTAGATATCATAATGGTTATGCAAAGAGATTCTTTTTTAAAAAATATATTTATTTATTCCCTTTTGTTGTTCTTGTTTTATTGTTGTAGTAATTGTTGGATAGGACAGAGGAAGGGAAGACAGAGAGGGGGAGAGAAAGATAGAAACCTGCAGACCTGCTTCACCGCCTGTGAAGCAACTCCCCTGCAGGTGGGGAGCCGGGGGCTTGAACCGGGATCCTTACTCTTGTCCTTGCGCTTTGCACCACCTGCGCTTAACCCGCTGTGCTACCGCCTGACTCCTCCACAAAGAGACTCTTAAGCCTGAGTTCCAAAGTCCCAGGTTCAACCCTTTGTACCACCATCAGCCAGAGTTGAACAGTGCTCTGGTAAAAAAAAAAAAATTAATAAATTTAATTATTTAATTAATTAAAAAAGAGGTTTGTGTGGTGGTGCACCTGGTTGAAAACACATGCTACAACACATAAGGACCCAAGTTGGAGCCCCTGGTCCCCAACTACAGGGGGAAAACTTTTCGAGTGGTGGAGCAGTATTGCAGGTGTCTCTCTCCCTTCCTATCATCCCCTTCCCTCTCAATTTCTGGCTGTCTCTATCCAATAAATAAATAAAAATAAAATAAAAATAAATATATGTATGTATGTTACTAGTGGAAAAAAAATATGTCTGTTAACTAATCAACATTGTGAGCAGGAGTTGGTAGTAGGACCACCAGCTAAAGACGTCTTCATAGTCATGCATCCAATGAGTATGTTGGATTATGAGCCAGGCAGGCACTATTTAGCTGCTTAGGCTACACCAGTAAACAAGATCCCTGCTCCGTGGAACTCAGCTGAAACAGCTAATCTAAAAGACACAGTATGGAAACTGGTGTGTTAGAATAACAATTATGGAGAGAAACAGAATGGGAAAGGTTGCAGTAAGAGTGATCCAAATAGACCTCGCTTACTCATATGTGTCTGTGGCCTTGAGTATTCAGGATTCCACCACTGCTGAGTCAACTTTTTATTATTATTTGTTGGATAGAGACAGAGAAATCAAGAGGGAAGAGAGAGATAAAGACACAGTACTGCTTTACCACTTATGAAGCTTCCCCTTGCAGCTGGGGACTGAAGGCTTGAACATTTGCACACTGTTAACATGTGCTCTCAACCAGATATACCATTGCCCAGCCCTAGACTTTTGGTTTTTGTTTTTTCAAAGATTATGAAAGTGAGAAACAGCATCACTGGCACATTCAGTGTCAGGGACCAAACTCAGCACCTCTTGCTTGAAGGTCCAACACTTTATCCACGGTTCCACCTTCCAGGCCATTATTTTATTTATTTATTTTTTATTGCCATCAGGGTTACCACTGGGGCACCCGGAAATATTTTTTAATAGAAACAGAAATTGAAAGAGAAGAGGGAGATGACACAGCACTGATTTAACACTCTTGAAGCCTCCCTTCTGTAGGTGGGGACCAGGGGCTTGAACCCATGTCCTTCCACAAGGTAATGTGTGATCTACCAGGTGCACCACCACTCCTCCCTTTTGTTTATTATTTCAGGCAACAAAGATACCATAGGACCACTCCACTGTCCATTGAACTTCTTCTAATGCTCTAATGTAGTATCAGGCCTTGATCTCAGGATTCTATGGTAAGACATGCACTCTACCATATGAACCATATGCACTCTACCATATGTCCCCCCAAAAAATCATCTTAAATATAGATTAGATGATATTTAATTAAAGACTTGAAGGTGGTGAGGCAGTTAGCCAAGCCCAGCAGTTAGAGCATCTGTTCAAGTTCCCAGTCCTCACCTACAGGGAAGAGGCTTCACAGCAGATATATCTACCTATCTCCCCCTTCCTTATCATTTTTTCTTTGTCTCCAAAATAAAATAAGAGAAAGCATAAAAATCTTACCAAAAAATTGGAAGGAAGAAAGGAAGGGCAGACACTGGCTTTTTTTTTTTTTTTTCAAAGACTCTATTGTAAACTATAGGGAAGAAAGCCATTAGAGGACACTTGCAGTAATAAGAGGAAATTGGGTCTTATTGCAGACTGGACACTACTGGAGGTGGGAAATGGCTGTATTTCGCAGTTTAAATATCCAACGCACATAATTAACTGGAATGTGAGAGAAAGAAGTTGAGTCCAAGAACTGAAAGAGCGGAATTTTCATCAGCTGAGATGGGAAAGTCTACAGGCAGTGCAGTTTGGGAGAAGGAAGAAGAATTCAGTTTCGTTTGAGACTACACTATGCTTACTTTGAATTATCTATTAGACATGTAAGGAGAAGAGGATAAAGCAGTTGGGCTATTCAAGTTTGGGGTTTAAGATAAATTTAGGATAGGAGACAGAAATTTTGAGACCACTAACATATAAGTATTATTTTAAGTCAGGAGACAGCATAAAATCAAGAAAGTATACTGAAAAGAGATCAAAGACAAGTTCTGGAAGCAGGGTTTTTTGGTTTGGTTTGGTTTGGTTTGGTTTGGTTTGGTTTTGCCAGAATACTGGGTTTATGGTGGTGCTGGGGATCAAACCTGGGACCTCAGAGCCTCAAGCGTGAAAAATCTTTTGCCAAACCATTATGCTCTCTCCCCTGTGAGCAGTTTTAAGAAATAGGGAAGGAGCCAAGGAGATAGCTCACCCGGTAAAACTCACTCCTTGCCTTGTTTCCTGCCCAGGTCCAGGGTGGCGGGGCACCAGGGGGAAGCTCCAGGGTCAGTGTGAAGATCTATCTGAAAAAAAGGCAGCCCAGGAGTGAGAAATCAACACAGGTGTGAGACCCTGGTTTCCTGTATCTTGGTAAAGAAAGTGAATTAGGAGAGAGGAATGGTCAAAGGCTGTTTGTGGTTTGTGGGTCACATCACACACACACACACACACACACACACACACACACTCTGCAAACAGTCCTTCCGTGTGGACGTAAGCATTGAGACCAGAGCGGAGACTGAGGAGATCCATCTGGGCCCTGCCATAGTTACTTTCTTCTATGGTTTCTCTCCCCTGTAATTTAGAACCTTCCTTTAAATATTAGCTTGAATGATGCTTTGTAAATAAATTTTAAAATATTTACTCATTTTTTAAATTTCTTTATTGAGGGATTAATGTTTTACATTCGACAGTAAATCCAATAGTTTATACATGCATAACACTTCTCAGTTTTCCACATAACAATACAACCCCCACTAGGTCCTCTGTCATCCCTTTTAGACCGGTACTCTCCCCCCCCCCCCCCCCCCACCACAGAGTCTTTTACTCTGATGCAATACACCAACTCCAGTTCAGGTTCTACTTGTGTTTTCTCTTCTGATCTTGTTTTTCAACTTCTGACTTAGAGTGAGATTATCCCATATTCATCCTTCTGTTTCTGACTTATTTCACTTAACATGATTTCTTCAAACTCCATCCATAATGCGCTGAAAACGGTGAAGTCACCATTACTTACTCATTTCTTTTACTAGAGCACTGCTCGGCTCTGGCTTATGATGGTGCTGGGGATTGAACCTGGGACCTCAGAGCCTCAGGCATGAAAATCTTCTTGTGTAATTGTAATCATGTCTCCCCATCCCTGTGAACTTTTTTTTTTTTATTTGTTTACTATTGGATAGAGACAGATGTTGGGAGAGGGGGAAGATAGAAGGGAAGAGAGACACTTACAGCCCTGCTTCACCACTTGTGAAGCATTCCCCCCTGCAGGTGGGGACCAAGAGCTTGAACCTGTGTCCTTGTGCACTGTAATGTGTGCGCTAGACCAGGTGTGCCACCGCCTAGTCCCCCTGTGAACTTTTTAAAAAATATTTTTCTGGGGGTCAGGCAGTAGCACAGCGGGATAAGTGTATGTGGTGCGAAGCGCAAGGAACGTTGTAAGGATCCCGGTTTGACTCCCTGGCTCCCCACCTGCAGGGGGTTCGCTTAAAAGACAGTGAAGCAGGTCTGTGGTGTCTATTTTTCTCTCCCCCCTCTGTCTTCCCTCCTCTCTCCATTTCTCTCTGTCCTATCCAACAATGACAACATCATCAACAACAACAATAATAACTATAACAATACAACAACAAGCCCCGCCCCCCACCAACTCTTCATCTGCACTACTCCAGCCTTTAAGTTCATGATTAGTCAACAACTTGCTTGGCTTTGCATGTTAACTCTTTTCAGCCACCAGGTTCCAGATGCTAGCATGATGCCAACCAGACTTCCCTGGACAGACAACACCACCAATGTGCCCTGGAGCTCTGTTTCCCCAGAGCCCTTCCCCACCAGGGAAAGAGAGAGTCAGGCTGGGAGTATGGATCGACCTGTCAATGCCCATGTTCAGTGGGGAACCAATTACAGAAGCCAAACCTTCAACCTTCTGCACCCCACAATGACCTTGGGTCCATACTCCCAGAGGGATAAAGAATAGGAAAGCTAGGGGTTAGGTGGTGGTGCACCTGGTTAAGCGCACATGTTACAGTGCGCAAGGACCCCAGTTCAAGCCCCCAGTCCCCACCTGTGGAGGGAAAGCTTCACAAGTGGTGAAGCAGGGCTACAGGTGTCTCTCTGTCTCTCTCCTCCTCTGTCACCCCCTTCCCTCTCCATTTCTGGCTGTCTCTAATAAAGATTTTAAAATTAAAAAAAAAAAAAGACTAGGAAAGCTATCAAGGGAGGGGATGGGATACAGAGTCTGGTGGTGGGAATTGTGTGCAGTTGTACCCCTCTTATCCTATGGTTTTGCCAGAGTTTCCTTTTATAAATAAAAAGGGGGGGCAACAAAAGGGGGAGAAAGAATTAAAATATATTTTTCTAATTATTTTTATGTTACTGCTTTTTATTTTATTGGAAAGTAATGCTTTGCAAGACAGCTGTCACATGACTACAATTTCTCATCCTTCGGTGGCAGGTGTCTACACACCGATCCCCAGCACCCTCCCAGCCTCCGCCCCTGCCCCCGCACCCCCACCCCAGTTTTGCCTTTCCCTGCCGTGTAACGATTAGGGGGGTGTTCTCGAGAACATCCCTGCCTTCCACCACTTTTAAGTTGGCCTGAACTCATAGCAGCGGCCTTTTTTTTTCTCAGTACCCTGCTACCACAAGCTCAGACAGCAGCTAGCGCCTCCAAAACCCCCATTTAAAAGATGACAAGAAGCCAAGAGGGGAGACGCTGTCTTTCAGGCTGTCAGTACACCAAGCATTCATTCCACTATCTCAGCAGTTCCGGAGCCCCTCCGCAGTCGGGAAGCAGGCCAACGAGACCGAGGCCCGCGGCCGGCATCCCCGCTCTATCGCCGGTTTCCCGACTCAGGCGCGCCGCGGGCAGCCTCAGGAGCCTTTTTCGCCGCCAGAGCCGCGGGCAGCCTCGGGGTCCTTTCTCGCAGTCGTCGCCCGCGAACATGGCGGCTGCCTACAGCCGAGTCCTCCTGCGCGGGGGAGTCAGAGGGCTTCTGCGGCCGCGACTTGCCGGAGACCCCCCCGGGCTCGAGCGCGACTTCAGCCTCTCTGACTGTCGGGTGAGGGCCGGCGGCGTGGGGGCTGTTGAAAGCTGGTGGGGCCCCGGGCCTGGCGGGTTCAGGGAAGCGGTGGAGCTGTGGGTGGGGGGTGCGCTTACCCTGCCTCCCGGCTCTCAGGGCACCGTGATCGTGGAGCGCTGGTGGAAGGTGCCGCTGGCCGGGGAGGGCCGGAAGCCGCGCCTACACCGGCGACACCGCGTCTACAAGCTGGTGGAGGACACGAAGCACCGGCCCAAAGACAACCTGGAGCTCATCCTCACGCAGTCGGTGGAGGGTAAGGCCTGAAAGTGCTGCTTAAGGCGTCAACTTTTTCTTGCCCTTCTCCCTCACCTGTGTGCCATCCCTTCTCGATTTTGTGGACTCGGTAAGTTACGGGTTTGAGCAAAGGAAGTTGTGACTGTGTTTATGCCACTGGCTTCCTGCACTGAAAGCTACACGGTGAATGCAGGCATCACTAGCAGTGTGGGGCTGGCTCCCATACAGCTCACCTGGTGGGGCACCTGCCTTACCTTCCGCCGGGCCTAGTCGCAACACCGGAAAAGCCTCAGTTCTGTAGTGTCTGTCTCTGTTCCTGTTAAGAAAAGTGAGCCAGGAGCGATGAAAGCCACAGGTTAGTGTTCCCGCTCCCTCTCCCCCTAAGAAAGTGTTTATGAAGCTAGGCCTGGCAGTTTGTGCCACAGATAGCAAAATCTTGTGATGGGACAAAGCCACTTTTTGTGCAGAGAGTATTAAATTTCCAAGTCAGAGACTACGTGGAAGTCTCTCCAGTGTTAATGGTAGTGAATATCTATTAACAGTTCTCAGAAGAATAAGTACTATGGGAGAAGAAGAAGCATTTTTTTCTATTTTTAGTCTGCTCTTGGAACTCCTGGGTGAGTCTGATCTATGGTCTCTGTTCTTTTTTTTTTAAGTATTTTTTTTATTTTCCCTTTTTGTTGCCCGTGTTTTTTATTGTTGTAGTTATTATTGTTGTTGTTATTGATGTCGTTGTTGGATAGGACAGAGAGAAATGGAGAGAAGAGGGGAAGACAGAGAGGGGAAGAGAAAGACAGACACCTGCAGGCCTGCTTCACCACTTGTGAAGCGACCCTGCTGCAGGTGGGGAGCCGGAGGCTGGAACCAGGATCCTTATGCTGGTCCTTGTGCTTTGCACCACGTGTGCTTAACCCGCTGCGCTACCACCCGACTCCCTCTATTGTCTCTGTTCTTATTGACAGAAATTGGAGTTCGTGGTGACCTGGTGTCAGTGAAGAAATCGTTGGGCCGGAATCGGCTTCTTCCTCAAGGTCTGGCTGTATACGCCTCCCCAGAAAACAGGAAGGTGTATGAAGAAGAGAAACGGGTAAGCTCAAAGCTGGACAGAGGGACCTGGAGTAATAAAACCTTAAGATTTCTTTTTTTTTAAATAATTTATTTCTTTATTGGGGAATTAATGTTTTACATTCAACAGTAAATACAATAGTTTGTACATGCATAACATTCCCCAGATTCCCATTTAACAATACAACCCCCACTATGTCATTCATCATCTTTCATGGACCTGTATTCTCCCCCACCCACCCACCCACCCGAGTCTTTTACTTTGGTGTAATACTCCAATTCCATTTCAGGTTCGACTTGTGTTTTCTTTTCTAATCTTGTTTTTCAACTTCGGGCTGAGAATGAGATCATCCCATATTCATCCTTCCGTTTCTGAATTATTTCACTCAACATGATTTTTTCAAGGTCCATCCAAGATCGGCTGAAAACTGTGAAGTCACCATTTTTTACAGCTGAGTAGTATTCCATTGTGTATATATACCACAACTTGCTCAGCCACTCATCTGTTGTTGGACACCTGGGTTGCTTCCAGGTTTTGGCTATTACAAATTGTGCTGCCAAGAACATATGTGTACACAGATCTTTTTGGATGGATGTGTTGGGTTCCTTAGGATATATCCCCAGGAGGGGAATTGCAGGGTCATAGGGTAGATCCATTTCTAGCCTTCTGAGAGGTCTCCAGACTGTTCTCCAGAGAGGATGGACCAATTGACATTCCCACCAGCAGTGCAGGAGGGTTCCTTTGACCCCACACCCTCTCCAGCATTTGCTGCTGTTCCCTTTTCTGATGTATGACATTCTCACAGGAGTGAAGTGATATCTCATTGTTGTCTTGATTTGCATTTCTCTGACAATCAGAGACTTGGAGCATTTTTTCATGTGTTTCTCGGCCTTCTGGATCTCTTCTGTGGTGAATATTCTGTCCAAGTCCTCCCCCCATTTTTGGATGGGGTTATTTGTTGTCTTGTTGAGTCTGGCAAGCTCTTTATATATGTTGGTTATTAAACTCTTATCTGATGTATGGCATGTAAAGAGCTTCTCCCATTCTGTGAGGGGTCTCTTGGTTTGGGTAGTGGTTTCTTTTGCTGTGAAGAAGCTTTTTAATTTGATGTAGTCCCATAGGTTTATACTTGCCTTAGTCTTCCTTATAATTGGATTTGTTTCATTGAAAATGTCTTTAAAATTTATGCGGAAAAAAGTTCTGCCAATATTTTCCTCTAAGTATCTGATAGTTTCTGGTATAACATCCAAGTCCTTGATCCACTTGGAATTTACTTTTGTATTTGGTGAAATACAGTGATTCAGTTTCATTCTTCTGCATGTTTCAACCCATTGTTTCCAACACCATTTGTTGAAGAGACTCTGCTTTCCCCATGTAATAGTCTGGGCCCCTTTGTCAAAAATTAGATGTCCATACGTGTGGGGCCTCATTTCTGGGCTCTCATTCTATTCCACTGGTCAGTGTGTCTGTTCATGTTCCAGTACCAAGCAGTTTTGATTACAATGGCCCTATAATACAGTTTGAGATCTGGGAGTGTGATGCCTCCGGTTCTGTTCTTTTTTCTCAAGATTGTTTTGGCAATTCTAGGTCTTTTCTGGTTCCAGATAAACATTTGTAGCATTTGTTCTATTCTTCTAAAAAATGTGCTTGGGATCTTGATAGGGATAGCATTAAATTTGTAGATGGCTCTGGGTAATATATTCATTTTGATGATGTTAATTCTTCCAACCCATGAATATGAATATCTTTCCACTTCTTTGTGTCTTTTTCAATTTCTTTGAGTAGTGACTCATAATTTTCAGTATACAAGTCTTTCACTTCTTTGGTTAGGTTTACTCCTAGATATTTTATAGTTTTTGTTGCTATAGAAAAAGGAACTGATTTCTGGATTTCAATTTCTTCTAACTTAGTGTTTGCATAGAGGAATGCCACTAACTTTTGAATGTTAATTTTATAGCCTAACTCATTACTGTATTGCCTGATGATTTCCAAAAGCTTCTTGCTGGATTCCTTAGGTTTTTCCATGTATACTATCATGTCATCTGCAAATAAGGAGAGTTTGACTTCTTCTCTTCCAATCTGTATGCCTTTAATTCCTTGCTCCTGCCTGATTGCTATGGCAAGAACTTCCAACACTATGTTGAATAGTAATGGTGATAGTGGGCAGCCCTGTCTAGTACCTGATCTGAGGGGAAATGCTTCCAGTTTTTCACCATTGAGTATGATGTTGGCTGTAGGTTTGCTATATATAGACTCCACTATCTTCAGCAATTTTCCATCTCTTCCCAATTTTTGTAGTGTTTTGATCATAAAGGGATGTTGTATTTTGTCAAAGGCTTTCTCTGCATCTATTGATATGACCATGTGGTTTTTGGTCTTGCTTTTGTTGATGTGGTGGATCACATTGATTGACTTACGTATATTAAACCAACCTTGCATGCCTGGGATAAACCCCACTTGGTCATGATGAACAATCTTTTTGATATACTGCTGTATCCGGTTGGCTAGAATTTTGTTCAATATTTTCGCATCTATGTTCATCAGAGATATTGGTCTGTAGTTTTCTTTTTTGGTTGTGTCCCTGTCTGCTTTTGGTATCAGGGTGATGTTGGCTTCATAGAAGCTGGCAGGGAGTATTCCAGTGTCTTCAATCTTCTGGAAGACTTTTAAAAGTAGAGGTTATTAGTTCTTCTTTGAAAGTTTTGTAGAATTCATTTGTAAAACCATTGGTCCAGGACTTTTATTTTTGGGAAGATTTTTGATAACTGTTTCAATTTCATTAGCTGTGATGGGCCTGTTCATGTTATCCACTTCCTCTTGACTTAGTTTTGGAAGTTGGTAGGTATCTAGGAAATCATTCATTTCTTCCAGGTTCTCTAGCTTGGTGGCATATAGTTGTTCATAGAAGCCTCGCATGATATGTTGAATTTCTGCAGTGTCTGTTGTGATATCTCCTCTTTCATTTACTATCCGATTTATTTGGGTCTTCTCCCTTTTTGTTTTGTGAGTCTGACTAAAGGTTTGTTGATTTTGTTCACTCTTTCGAAGAACCAACATTTACTTTCATTGATCTTTTGTATGGTTTTCCTATTCTCAATGTTATTTATTTCTGCCCTAACTTTAGTGATTTCTGTCCTTCTGGTTGCTTTAGGATTCCTTTGTTGTTCTTCTTCTAGGTCTTTAAGATGTGCAATCAGGCTGTTTATTTGTGCCTTTTCTTGTTTCCTAATGTGTGCTTGTATAGCTATGAACTTCCCTCTTAGGACTGCTTTAGCTGTGTCCCAAATATTTTGATAACTTGTGTCTTCATTTTCATTGAACTCTCGAAACATTTTGATTTCTTCCTTGATTTCCTCTTTGACCCAGAAGTTGTTAAGAAGTGTACTGTTGAGCTTCCACATTTTGGGACTGTTACTAATCTTTTGTTGATTGTTAAGTGTTAGTTTAATTCCACTGTAGTCTGAGAAGATGCTTGGGATGATTTCAGTGCTCTTGAATTGGCTGATGCTGTCTTTGTGGCCTAACATATGGTCTATCCTTGAGAATGATCCATGTGGATTTGAATAAAATGTGTATTCCAGTTTCTTGGGATGAATGACTCTGAAAATGTCCAATAGTTCTAGTTTATCTATCTCTTCATTTAGCTCCCTTATGTCTTTACTGATTTTCTTCCTGGATGATCTGTCAAGTTGAGATAGTGGGGTGTTGAAGTCCCCTACTATGATTGTGTTACTGTTAATATATTGCTGTAGCTCTTTCAGTAGAAGTTTGATGTATTTAGATGGCTTCTCATTGGGTGCATAGATGTTAATAATTGTTAAGTCCTCTTGATTGACTGACCCTCTGAGCATTAAGTAGTGTCCATTCCTATCTTTTTAAATCTTATCTATTTTAAAGTCTATCATGTCAGATATGAGAATAGCTGTTCCTGCCCTTTTTTGTGGGCCATTGGCTTGTCTGATAGTTTTCCATCCTTTCACTTTAAGTCTGTGTTTGTCTTGTTGAGTTAGGTGAGTTTCCTGTAGACAACATATTGTTAGGTTGTGTTTTCTGATCCATCTTCCTACTCTGTGTCTTTTAATAGGTGAATTCAGGCCATTGACATTTATTGATATCAAAGATTGAAGATATTTTAACGCCATTCTTGAAGAGTTTTAGAGTGTTTTGATATATGTCCTATTTGTGGTGGTCTGGTTGTTTATAGGAGACCTTTCAGAACTTCTTTCAGGGCAGGCTTGGTGATGGTTGCTTCCTTCAGCTATTGCTTGTCTAAGAAGGTTTTGATGCTTCCATCTAGTCTGAATGACAGTCTAGCAGGATATAGTATTCTTGGCTGAAAGCCTTTCTCATTGAGCACTCGATAGATATCTTGCCATTCTCTTCTGGCCTGTAGTGTTTGTATGGAGAAGTCTGCTGCTAATCTTATGGGTTTTCCTTTGTAGGTGACTCTTTGTTTTTCTCTTGCAGCCTTGAGGATCCTGTCTTTATCCTTATTCCTTTCCAATCTAAGTATGACATGTCTTGGTGTCTTTAGGTCTGGGTTAATTCTGTTTGGCACCCTCTGGGCTTCTTGAATCTTTATGTCTTTGGTGTTGTCTAGACTAGAGAAATTTTCAGCTATTATGGCCTGGAGAATGCTTTCTTCCTCTCCTTCTCTTTCTTCCTCTGGTAAGCCAATAATGCGTATATTGTTTCTTTTGAAGTCATCCCATAGGACTCTGTTGTTGTTTTCAGCATCTCTTAATCTCTTTTTGAGATCTCTTACTTCTTTTTTAGTTGTCTCTAATTCATCCTCAATCTTGCTAATTCTGTTTTCAGCCTCATAGATTCTATTCTCTCTGCCCTCTACTGCTTTCTGGAGTTCATCTATTTTGTTGCCCTGCTCTGATACTGTTTTAGCTTGTTCAGCTAGTTGCCTTCTTAGCTCAGCAATTTCAGCTTTCAGCTCTCTGATAACCATGAGATAATTAGAATTTTCTTCCATATTCTCATTTGTTGTTCCTGCATTTCTGATTACAATTTTTTCAAATTCTTTACTCACTCCTGTTATTATTTCCTTAGCTAATGTTTGGATGTTGAACTCGTTGTTTTGTGCTTCACCCTCTGGAGGACTTTAGCTGGACTCTTGTCCTGGTTCGAGTCTCCAATATTTTTTCTTGTTGTTTTAACCATTTTATATATTATGTTATGAGTTCCCTTTATCAGTACTTTTCAAATTATTGATCACTATTGCCTGGATTGACTTGTGTCCAAGTAATTTAATTAAAGGGTTTACCGTGGTGGAAGTTAACAGTTTTTTCAATCCCTGAGTTGGAGCTCAGTGGTGTAAAAGCCTCTTTTTTTTTTCCTTCCCTGTAGGCTATGGGAGCCTGAGGGCTTTTAAACTGTCAATAGGCTTCTTAGCTTAATCACTGACTCCTGACCAAGAGATAAAGCAGGGTGTGGCAGAAATAATCCAGTGGTTATGCAAAGAGACTTTCACAGCCCCTCAGCTATGCTACCGAGGTATAGGTCTTCTCCTGAGTTTCCCGGTTAGATCTCTGTCCCCTGGTGTCCCTCCCTGTCGCTGCTCCAGATTCTGAGGGTAGTAGCAATGGAGACTCAGAGTTGCACCTGGTGAGTCTCTGGGGAGTCCTTTCCTCCCTTCAGCTGTCCCCTTGTTGTGGAGCAGACTGGAGGTGGTGTCTCCACTGATAAACTGCTGAACTGTTAGCAGTCACTCAATCTCTCCTTAGGCCCCTCTCTCCTCTCTGTCACCAGCCACGCGTGTTTGTACTCACGGGTGATTTACTGGGTTCCTGTGGTCATTCTAGTCCTGTCTTGTTTCGGTCCGGGTGGTCTCCTTTGGTATTCCTAGTTGATCCGGGAGAGGAGAGGAGAGGAGAGGAGAGGAGAGGAGAGGAGAGGAGAGGAGAGGAGAGGAGAGGAGAGGAGAGGAGAGGAGAGGAGAGGAGAGGAGAGGAGAGGAGAGGAGAGGAGAGGAGAGGAGAGGAGAGGAGAGGAGAGGGAGGAGAGGAGAGGAGAGAAAACGATCTGCTGCTCGTAGCTCCGCCTCCGGAACAGGAAGCCGAAATAAAACCTTAAAATTTCTGCTAGCAACTTCCACCTTTATTTATTTACTGGATAGAGACAGAGAAAAACCCACGGGGGAGTAGTAAGCCACCTGTAGCACTGCTTTACTGCTCACATAGCTTTCTCCCTGTAGATGGAGGGCCAGGGACTTGAACCCAGGTCTTTGAGCTTTGTTAACATGTATGCTCAACCAGGTATACCATCACGTGACCCAGTTTCTATCTTTTTTTTTTTTTATTGCCTCCAGGATTATCACTGGGCCTGGGTGCCTGCACAATGAATCTACTGCTCCTGGTGGCCATTTTTACCCCATTGGATAGGACAGATAGAAATTGAGAGGAGAGAAAGACAGGAGGAGAGAAAGATAGATATCTGCAGACCTGCTTCACCTCTTGTGAAGTGACCCCACCCTCGCAGGTGGGAAGCCAGGAGCTTGAACTAGGACCCTTGTACTTGGTACTATGTGCACTTAACCCAATGCACCACCGCTTGGCCCCCTCTATCCTTTAATATAATTTGAAAGTGAAATAGAGATTGGAACAGGAATTCAGAAGCCTAGTATATTGCTTACTATACCTAGTACAGTAAGAATTTGTTACTCACCAAGGGGCTAACTTTTTTCTTTTTTTCATTTCTAACTTCCTTTTTTAGTTAAGACAAGAAGGAAAATTAGAGAAGATCCAAACCAAGGCAGGTGAAGCGGTGAGTAGGAACACAGGAATTCTTACTTGTTGATAAATTATGGAAGTCACCAACCTCTTCCTGACAGCACACACAAAGGTGAGCAGAAGGGAAGCATTGTGGTTAGTGTAAGTGGTTGAAGATCTCCTGGAAGATCCTGGCCTGTTGGGTGAAGTGGCCTAACTAGTTACTATTTACTTAGTTACTATTTATAGTAAGCCTGAGCAAAATAGACTATGGTGACTGAGAAAGACTTCTTATCATGTTACTGAGCTAGGCCTTATGGGATCCATATGCTTTTTATAAGGCTAGGAGGGTAGGTTTTTTGTTTTGTTTTGTTTTGTTTTGTTTTACTTGTTTTTTCCCAGAACACTGCTCACCTCTATCTTATGGTGGTGTAGAGTCTTTTAAGGGAGGCTGGGCAGGGGGAGGGAGACACACTAGTGAGTGACCCAAGAGGTGGCTCAGTGGATAAAGCATTGGACTGGAAAGCATAAAGTCCTATCTTCCATCTCCTGCATCAAATGTGGTAGAGTGATGCTATGATTCATACTTTCTCTCCCCCGCCCTCACCCTCTTGTCTCTTTGTCTGTCTCATTAATTCACAAATGGTCTTTTTTAAAGGAAAGAATTATAAGTAAGGAAAGAATCGTTAATGGGCTATGGGTGAAATTAAAGAGCCAGAATGATCTATGACAGTCATTACATCCTGGGATATACCAGTGGTTCCCCACTGATGAACCTAACTGTGGCATGGCCTGCTTCTGACAAGTATAGATATGTCCCTCCAAAATACCATTAAAACATCCTTCCACAGTCTCAGCCTTGAGACAGTAGGAATCTTCTCTCTCTTACCATCTTCTCTCCTACCTTAGTAGTGAGGCAGAAAGTGTGTCCTTTCCCTAAACTCTCAGACCATGTGTCTCTTGCTAACATGTTTCCTTTGATTCCATTTCTAACCCATTCCCTATTTATTATTCCTTCCAGACAGTGAAATTTCTAAGAAGCTGTCATCTGGAAGTGGGGATGAAGAACAATGTCAAGTGGGAACTAAACCCTGAAATAGTTGCTCGCCACTTCCTTAGAAATGTAAGTGTTCCCAAGGCATGGAGACTATGCCTGGGAAGGAGACCTAGGATTGATTATTCTATTAAAAGAGTTGCACTCATCCAGCTAGAGTTGGGGAAGGTGTGTGTGATGGATTTGCAGAGGTGCTAGAAGGGAAATGACTGAAGATTAAGGGTACTTAATCCTTGGAAAATTGATGGACAAAGATGGTGTTTTATTTCTTTCCTCTCTAGCTAGAACAAACCTGGATAAATGTGACATGCTGAAGAATGTTTTCTTTTTTGGATGATTTTGGTCTCAAAGCCCTTCCACTTTGTGAAACCCCTCCCCTCCCCCTTTCTGAAAAGTTAGGGCTGTTTCTCTTCCGCCACTCTGTGCAAAACTGTTCTTCCAGAGTAAATCCACGGTTTATTCCACCCAATACAAGAAATTCTGAAACCCTCTTATGAAGTTGTCTGGAGTGGCAGCTATGTGAACTGAGCTCCTGGCTCTCTTTTTACAGCTTGGTGTTGTGGTCGCCCCACATGCATTAAAATTACCAGAAGAGCCTATCACACGTTGGGGCGAGTACTGGTGTGAAGTGACGGTGAGCATTTCACCTGCTGATGCCTTCTCCTGACTGGGTGGGGCATTGCAAACTGATCTCTAAGAGTTCTTCTTGCTCTGTGTACAGGTGAATGGGCTTGACACTGTGAGGGTGCCTATGTCTGTCGTGAACTTTGAGAAGCCCAAGACGAAAAGATACAAGCATTGGCTGGCCCAACAAGCTGTCAATGCCCCGACCAGCTCCAAGACACTCTGAAACTACTGTTGCTTGAATGCAGGGAAGCAGAGCCAGAGGGATACAGAGGGGCCAGCACTCTGATCTCACTCCCAGCTCTGACCAAAACATGGAATGTTAAAGCACATATGGGGACATTGATTTTTTTTTTCATTCCTTTGATTTCAAATAGGGTCAGTCTGTCTGTGTGATCAGAGAGACATCACAGCACTGGAGTTTCTCTCAGTCTCACAGCGCTCCCCTGTGGTGTTAGAATTCAAACTCAGCCCTTGCATGACAAAGCACCTGCCCCCCCCAGCTGAACTCTCTTTCAGCCCTGGGCTGGTGGTTGGCTAACCTGATGATTAATACACAGAAGCAGCCTAGATCGTAATGAACCTCGTCCTCCATTGGAATCCACTAGAACAAAAGGAAAAACCAGCTGCCATCTCTTTTACTTGACTCATTCTCATCACCCAAACAGCATTTGTGTCACAAAAAGAAATAAAGAGGCTGTGTCCTTTTTAAATGTTGTTTATTGGGTTTGAGTAGAAGGCACAGGGCATCCAAGTCAGGTGTCCTTTTGAGCCATTAGGTTTGCTGCTAAAGAAGAAAAGAATATATTTGCAGGTTATATTTCATGTTTGCTCTGGGAAGATTACTTAAACTATGTCTTTGATCTTAAAACTTATTACCACAATATATTGATAAAATCACTAGTTCTTAAGCCTCCTGAAATTTTGGAGAAAGAAGATACTTTTGATTTCTATACCAAAAGTAGTTAGCAGTGGACTTGAAGAAAGTAGTATTTTTCTTTCTTTTTTTATTTTTATTTTTATTGTCTTTATTTGATAGAGACAGCCAGAAATTGAGAGGAGTGAAAAGAAAGACCTGCAGCTCTGCTTCGCTTGTGAAGCTTTCCCTCTGCAGGTAAGGACTGAGGGCTTGAACTTGGGTCCTTGCACACTGTAATATGTGTGTTCAACTAGGTGCGCCACCACTCGGCCCCAAGACAATAGTATTTCTAAGTCCTGAGTGGAGAAAAGACCATCTAATGGAAAGTGGATTGTCCTATCATTCAGGGATGTGGCCATTGACTAAAACAGTCTTCACTAAATTTGTCTTTATCTTTTATCCTAATTTTCTGCTCAAAGAGCCTGATCATTCTTCATTATTGTTAATTGATTAAATAATGATTAATAAAACTGTAGGATAAGAGGGGTACAATTCCATATAATTCCCACCAGAGTTCTGTATTCCATCTCCTTTGCAGATTCCCTTTTTCTTTTTTTTATTGCCTCCAGGTTATTGCTTGGGGCTCAGTACCTACACTATGAATCCACTGCTCCTGGAGGCCATTTTTCCAATTTTGTTGCCCTTGTTGTTCTTGTTGTCATTGCTGGATAGGACAGAGAGAAATCGAGAGAGGAGGGGAAGACGGGGAGAGAAAGATAGACAGACACCTGCAGACCTGCTTCATCACCCATGAAGGGACTCCCCCTGCAGGTGGGGAGCTGGGGGCTCAAACCGGGATCCTTATGCTGGTTCTTGCACTTTGTGTCATGTGCGCTTAACCCACTGAACTACCACCCGACCCCCAGATTCTCTATTCTTTATCCCTTTCGGAGTATAAACCAAAGATCTTTATGAGGTGCAGAAGGTGGAGAATCTGACTTCTGTCATTGATTTTCAGCTGGACATAGGGATTGACAAATCAATTCATGCCCCCAGACTGTTCCTATCTTTCCCTAATGGGATAGGCTCTGGGAAGGCAGGGTTCGAGGACATATTGATCAGGTCATCTACCCAGTGAAGTCAGGTTGGTGTCATGGTATTATCTGCAAATTGGTGGCTAAAAAGCATTAAGATATAAAGCATCTGAGGGTAGATGGCATTAATGGTTATGCAGACTTTTGTGCCTGCAACTCCAAAGCAGGTTCAATCTCCTGCACCACCGTAAGCCAGAGCTGAGCAGTGCGCTGGTAAAAAATAAATAAGATAGAAAGCTGAGGTGGCCAGGTGGTAATGTGCTGGATTAGGCCCACGTAATGTGAAGTTCAAGGACCTGCTCAAGGATCCCGGTTTGAGCCCCTGGCTCCACACCTACAGTGGGGTTGCTTCATAAGCACTGAAGTAGGTCTGCAGGTGTTTAATTCCCCTACCCCCCGCCCTCCCCTCCTCTCTCAGTTTCTTTTCTTATTCAACAACAGCAGCAACAGTAATGACAATGAAAAAAAGATGGCCACCAGGAAAATATATATGTCAGAAGAAATTGTTTAATAATCAGGAAAATAGGGTAAGAATATAGCAGATTTGGGGTCTTCATGTTGAAAGAAGCTAAGAAGTCTATTCTAGGTATATTCCAAGGGTCCCATGACTTTACTAATATTTGCCTGAGCCTGACAGCTAATATGCAGGTGGGCTATAAGTATTTGTCTGGGAAGATGGTGTCAAGAGTTGAGAATAGGACTAGAAAGGGCAGAGTAGTTTCCAAATGTGGAAAAAAATATATAAATACCATTAACTATAAACTCACATCGATCTGACCTATGGCCCATGTCTATTCATATTCAGCACAGGAGCTGTGTAACCTCTACATCCCTGTCAGTCTGAGCTCATATTCCATGCTCAGCTAGGAACATTCTAGGCTGCACTCATTTCAAGACCAGTCTTCCTCCAGTGGCAGACTGTTGACCCAGCCTCCCTTCAGAGAGTGGAACAGTTTCTACCATTGTTCTACATTGAGGTCAAAATCCTGTAGAGGATTTATGTTGTTCCTGATGGAGATGACCAGCAAAGGTGGAGAGAGAGCTCTGTTAGAGGTCTAGGCCCATCATATCTGTGGGAATCCCAGGGTTCTCTGACTAGGGCCCTGGATGATGGGGCGGCCTGGTAGTGATCCAAAGAGCTACCCTTAGGAGCTGGGCAGTAGCACAGCGGGTTGAGCACACACAGCAGGAAGTGCAAGGATCCTGGTTTGAGCTCCAGCTCCCCACCTGCAGGGGGTCACTTCACAAGCAGTGAAGCAAGTCTGCAGGTGTCTCTCCCCCTCTCTGTCTTTCCATCCTCTCTCGTTTTCTCTGTCCTATCCAATAACAATGATGATAGTAATAACAAACAACAAAGGCATGCAGGCACCAAGCCAAAAAAAAAAAAAAACTATCATTAAAGTGTGCTGGTCTCTTACCCTTCCAACTTTTGTACTCCTTGCTTTATCTGACAGGGTTAGACTTAGAATGATTGAGGAAAATGAAATAGGAAGTAGGTAAGAAGGATATCTAGGTCTAAAAAATAAGTACTTCATGGTGTTCTTTTTAGGCCTTTCTACTTGCTTGCTGCACTTAGTGAGTCACTGCAGACTGTTGCACACTTATACTTTAAGGTATATAATTTCCCCCTAACTTACGGATACATATGCACATGTGCCCTGTCTCATGGGCCCTTGTCTACTCTAGGTTCTATAACTTTGTTAGGTGTGCCACCCAAAATGGAACTAAGGGATCCTGTGAACTAGAAAGGTCGCAATTGAGTACTGGAGCTAGATGGTTGGCATCCCAGGCCTAGCGTCTCTGGACACAGTCTGCAGTGAAACATGTTGAGGTGGCACTGGATGCATTAATTTGTTTGAGATCAGCAGATGTTGTATCAAATGGTATGGATCAAAAGAAGCATGAGGGAGTCAGGCAGTAGTACAGTGGGTTAAGTGCACGTGGCACTAAGCGCAAGGACTAGTGTAAGGATCCCGATTCGAGACCCCAGCTCCCCACCTGCAGGGGAGTAGCTTAACAAGCGGTGAAGCAGTATCTATCGTTCTCTCCCCCTCTCTGTCTTCCCCTCCTCTCTCCATTTCTCTCTGCCCTATCCAACAATGATGACATCAATAACAACAATAATAATAACTACAACAAGAGCAACAAAAGGGAAAATAAAATAAAAAAACATAAAAGATCAAAGCCCCAGAGGTTCTAGGACTGGGAGAAATACTGGTTTTATAGAGAATAAAGGTTTCTTACTGTCTTAGGAGTTTAAGAAGGCAATAATTTTTTTATTTTATAATTAATATTTATTTTCCCTTTTGTTGCCCTTGTTTTTTATTCTTGTTGTAGTTATTATTGTTGTTGATGTCGTTGGATAGGACAGAGAAATTGAAAGAGAATGGGAAGATGGGGAAAGACACCTGCAGACCTGCTTCACCACCTGTGAAGTGACTCCCCTGCAGGTGGGGAACTGGGGGCTTAGGATCCTTAAGCCGGTCCTTGCACTTCACGCCATGTGTGCTTAACCCGCTGTACTACTGCCCAACCCCCCCCCCGGAAGGCAATAATTATTATAACCAAGTAATTTGGGAACTTCATTTACATTGAAAACCCCATAGTTAGGATTTGCTGTGCCATACAAGACCTTACCATGTTTTATTTAATTTAATGCTATTTACAAATAACTATTTCTTATATACTGACAAGACCAGTTGCTTCTGGTCTCCCTGGTCTAAGATTATAGGTAATTTAATATTTCCCCCCAAAAAGTTATTATTGGGAGTCGGGCGGTGGTGCAGGGGGTTAAGCGCACGTGGTACTAAGTGCAAGGACCAACTTAAGGATCCCGGTTCAAGCCCCCAGCTCCCTACCTGCAGGGAAGTCGCTTCACAAGCAGTGAAGCAGGTCTGCAGGTGTCTGTCTCCCCCTCTCTGTCTTCCCCTCAGCTCTCCATTTCTCTCTATCCTAACAAAGACATCATCAACAATAATAACTACAACAACAATAAAAAAACAAGGGCAACAAAAGGGAAAATAAATATGTTTTAAAAGTTATTACTAGAAATGCATTAACTGTGGTCCAGGAGGTGGCACAGTTGATAAAGCATTGGACTCTCAATCATGAAGTCCCAAGTTCGACCCCCAGAAGCACATGCACCAGAGTGATGTCTGGTTCTTTCTCATGAATAACTAAATTCTTTTTTAAAAAAAAATGTATTTTAAAAATGCATTAATAGAGAGACAGGCGGAAGCGCAGGTGGTGCAAAGTCAAGGACCAGCCTAAGGATCTCAGTTTGAGCCCCCAGCTCCCCACCTGCAGGGGAGTCGCTTCACAGGTGGTGAAGCAGGTCTGCAGGTGTCTGTCTTTCTCTCCCCCTCTCTGTCCTATCCAACAATTATTACAACAATAACTACAACAATAATAAATAAAAATATCTAAAAGGAAGAAAAGAAGAGAACCAGAATATCACTCTGGCACATGCAACACCAGCGATCTAACTTGAGAACCTCATGCCTGAGAGTCTGAAGCTTTATCATTACTACCTCCCTGATCTCTTTTTTTTTTTTTTGAGTTTGAGTTTGACTGGTTACTTTCTCTACATTCACTAGATGTTCCCAAAGCATCAAACTCAAGATGATGTAAAGAACATTAAATTCATGGGTCTGGAATTGCCTGTCAGTGAAATGTAGTTGGCATGCCTTTTTTGAGGGAGCTAGTAGATAGCTTACCTGGTAGAGCACATACCTCACCATGCAGGAGGATCTGTGTTTGAGCTCCCCACCACTACATGGGACCATAATGCAAAGGGGAAGCTTCACGAGCAGTGGAATCCCTTCTTTCTGTCTTTCACAATCTATCTGGAAAAAAATAATCCACCAGGAGTGGTGGGATCATGCAGGCACAAAGTCCCAGTGAAACCCCTGCAGGGAAGAAATGCATGTTGAATGAGTGAGTGGAGTTTGGTTCTCATATGTAGTTAACTTCCTGGAACTATAATATGGCCATATTCCTAAACTAACATCCAGTTACTTTCTGGTCTCAAATCTAAATAATTCTAGGTACTCCCACCCCTCTCTCCAGCCCCCCGCCCCCACCCCACCCCCACTTCAGCACAATACTGGATCCACTTTGGATCGGAACTCAGGAGATAGAACTCTAGGTAAGTTATAATAAGAGGCCATTGTGTGCAAAGCATAATTTGGAGCTGAAAATTTCAGGGCTTGTATGTCCATATGTATAAACCAGGCTGCTCCTGAGGAGGAGGCATTTCACAAATCATGTCATCATCCAGGGCCAGAGACCGCTCACAGGAAAGGGCACCCACATCGCCATGCCTGCTGCACAGGTCTGAATGTCAGTACCCGTAGGTTATAAAGAAGCTCCAGTATCATGGAATGGGGGCAGGGGAGATAGCTTAATAGTTCTGGTTCAACCCCAACATCATCATAGGCCAGAGTTCAG
The DNA here is from genome assembly GCF_950295315.1 of Erinaceus europaeus. Taxonomy (NCBI): domain Eukaryota; kingdom Metazoa; phylum Chordata; class Mammalia; order Eulipotyphla; family Erinaceidae; genus Erinaceus; species Erinaceus europaeus. Next base: position 53,117,685 of record NC_080172.1, read on the forward strand.
CAGGATTGGGGGTGGGGTAGCACAATGGTCTATAGAACACTGGACTTAGAGGCATAAGGTCCTGAATTCAGTCCCTGACATTACATATATCAGAGTGCAACTAGTTATTTTATTTTGTTTTGTTTTTATCAGAGCACTGATCAGTTTTGGCTTATGATGGTGTGGGAGATTGAACCTGCGACTTCAAGGCAGCCCAGGTTGTCCGTGAGGTAGCACAGTGGATAAAGCACTGGACTCTCAAGCATGAGAGTTTGATCCCTGGCAGTCCTGAGTTTGATCCCTGGCAGTACATGTACCAGAGTGATGTCTGGTTCTTTCTCTCTCTCCTTTCTTTCTCATTAGTAAATAAAATCTTTACAAAAAAAGCAGGGAGTCGGGTGGTAGTGCAGCGGGTTAAGCACACATGGCACAAAGTGCAAGGACCAGCCTAAGGATCCCAATTTGAGCCCCAGGCTCCCCACCTGCAGGGGAGTCTTCACAACCGTTGAAGCAGGTCTGCAGGTGTCTATCTTTCTCTCCCCCCTCTGTCTTCCCCTCCTCTCTCCATTTCTCTCTGTCCTATCCAACAACAATGACATCAGTAACAACAACAATAAAACAAGGACAACAAAAGGGAATATTGTACATGTATGTGGCTCCAACTCTGCAAAAGAAATGGGCATTCAGTGCATCAGTCACTTTGCTGAACAGAGTTCTACATTTTCCCCTTGGTGTGCAGCTTGAAAACCAAAGCAGAGAGACAATTGAGAGGAGACTTCAGGAGGAACTTTCCTTGGGAGATGCAAGATTCAACTTTCAGATCTGTCAGTGGGGGCACATGCTGGCTGGGGTCCAAAGCTCCTATGTATCCACTAACTTCCGGTCCCTGTGTTGGAACAGGCCTTCTGGTCACTTCATCATGCCCCACTCACAGAGCCGGTTCTTCCTCTGTGCCTCCCTGCTGCTATTTGTCACTTCAGTTTTGAAATTGTGTCATAATTACATACCTGTCTTCACTCACTAGACTATTAGTTAAGGAAAGGGTCCCAAAACTTTATAATCTAAGTACATAATGCACTCTAATAGTTGTTAAATAAATGCACGCCAGAGAAATGCATACATGAATGAATGACTTTGTACGCTTTCCTCAATGGCTTTTTTTTTTTTTTTTTTTGGTGAGTTTAATTTATTTAGTGGTTCTGGAGCTGGCACAGGCAGACATTTTCCTTCTTAAAAGTATTTGCGGGGGTCGGGCGGTGGCGCAGTGGGTTAAGCACACGTGGTGCAAAGCGCAAGAACCGGCGTAAGGATCCCGGTTCGAGCCCCCGGCTCCCCACCTGCAGAGGAGTCGCTTCACAGGCGGTGAAGCAGGTCTGCAGGTGTCTATCTTTCTCTCCCCTTCTCTGTCTTCCCCTCCTCTCTCCATTTCTCTCTGTCCTATCCAACAACGAATTGCGTCAACAAGGGCAATAATAACCACAACGAAGCTACAACAAGGGCAACAAAAGGGGGAAAAAAATGGCCTCCAGGAGCGGTGGATTCATGGTGCAGGCACCGAGCCCAGCAATAACCCTGGAGGAGGAAAAATTAAAAAATTTAAAAATTTAAAAAAAAAAAGTATTTGCAGGAGTCAGGCGGTAGCGCAGTGGGTTGAGTGCATGTGCAAAGCACAAGGATCGGCATGAGGATCCTGGTTCGAGCCCCCAGCTCCCCACCTGCAGGGGAGTCACTTCAGAAGTGGTGAAGCAGGTCTGCAGGTGTCTATCTTTCTCTTTCCCTCTCTGTCTTCCCCTCCTCTCCGTTTCTCTCTGTCCTGTCCAACAACAATGACATCAACAATAATAACTACAACAACAATGAGAACAACAAGGGCAACAAAAGGGAAACAAAAAAAATTTTTTAAGTATTTGAAGAGCCCCCACACTTATGGACATTTAACCTTTGGCAAAGGGGCCCAGACTATTACATGGGGAAAGCAGAGTCTCTTCAACAAATGGTGTTGGAAACAATGGGTTGAAACATGCAGAAGAATGAAACTGAACCACTGTATTTCACCAAATACAAAAGTAAATTCCAAGTGGATCAGGGACTTGGATGTTAGACCAGAAACTATCAGATACTTAGAGGAAAATATTGGCAGAACTTTTTTCCGCATACATTTTAAAGACATCTTCAATGAAACGAATCCAATTACAAAGAAGACTAAGGCAAGTATAAACCTATGGGACTACATCAAATTAAAAAGCTTCTTCACAGCAAAAGAAACCACTACCCAAACCAAGAGACCCCTCACAGAATGGGAGAAGATCTTTATATGCCATACATCTGACAAGAATTTAATAACCAAGATATATAAAGAGCTTGCCAAACTCAATAAGAAGACAACAAATAACCCCATCCAAAAATGGGGGAAAGACATGGACAGAATATTCACCACAGAAGAGATCCAAAAGGCTGAGGAACACATGAAAAAATGCTCCAAGTCTCTGATTGTCAGAGAAATGCAAATAAAGACATTAATGAGATATCACTTCACTCCTGTGAGAATGTCATACACCAGAAAATGTAACAGCAGCAAATGCTGGAGAGGGTGTGGGGTCAAAGGAACCCTCCTACACTGCTGGTGGGAATGTAAATTGGTTCAACCTCTGTGGAGAACAGTCTGGAGAACTCTCAGAAGGCTAGAAATGGACCTACTCTATGACCCTGCAATTCCTCTCCTGGGGATATATCCTAAGGAACCCAATACACCCATCCAAAAAGATCTGTGTACACATATGTTCTTAGCAGCACAATTTGTAATAGCCAAAACCTAGAAGTAACCCAGGTGTCCAACAACAGATGAGTGGCTGAGCAAGTTGTGGTATATATAGACAATGGAATACTACTCAGCTGTAAAAAATGGTGACTTCACTGTTTTCAGCCAATCTTGGATGGGCCTTGAAAAAATCATGTTGAGTGAAATAAGTCAGAAACAGAAGGATGAATATGGGATGATCTCACTCTCAGGCCGAAGTTGAAAAACAAAATCAGAAAATAAAACAGAAGTAGAACCTAAAATGGAATTGGTGTATCGCACCAAAGTAAAAGACTCTGGGGTGGGTGGGTGGGTGGGGAGAATACAGGTCCAAGAAGGATAACAGAGGACCTAGTAGGGGTTGTATTGTTATATGGGAAACTGGGGAATGTTATGCATGTACAAACTATTGTACTTACTGTTGAATGTAAAACATTAATTCCCCAATAAAAAAAATCTTCTAACCAAAAAAAAAAAAAGTATATCCAACAACAATAACTACAACAATAAAACAACAAGGGCAACAAAAGGGAAAAAATAAAATAAATATTAAAAAAAAGTATTTGAAGAGGGGTCTGGCAGGGACACATGCAGTTGAGGACATGTGTTACTATGTGTAGGGCCTGTGTTCAAGCTCCCAGTCTACCCCTGTAGGGAAGGGGGAATTTTCATGAGTGATGAAACAGTGCTGCAAGTATCTCTCTCCCTCTTATCTCCCCTCCCGTTTCAATTTATCTCTATCCAAAATAAATTATTTCTTAAAGATTTAAAATATAATCTAAGGTGCTTATGAAGCTGAACTACTAAAGATGAAGCTGTGAGCTCTGTCTGTTCTGGAGAAACTCGCCATTACCAACATCTGTAGATCTGTGCTAAATGTCCCCTCAGCTACCTCCCTGCCTCCTGCAACACTACTCTGGCCTGAAATGGTGTTAGCTGCATTCTGCAGGTAACCCAGCAGAGGGCAGCAGAAGCCCGTGCAGTTAGACCCTTAGTCTCTAACCACCACTTCCTTGCCAACTGGGAGCAGTAATAAATAAGCCTCACCAGGTAGACCACACACCTTACCATGAGCAAGACCTGGATTTGAGGGCTGGTCACCACACAGGAACACCTGCAGGGATGGGGGAAGCTTGATAAGTGACTAAGAGGTACTGCAGTGTCTCCTGTTTTCCTCTCTCACCCTCTTTATCAAAAAGGAGAAAAATGGCCACTGGGAGTGTCATCCAGGTACTGAACCCCAGCAATAACCCTGCTGTCAAATCAAGGGGTGGGGCTGGGAAAGCAACATGTTTATGCAAAGGACTCATACCTGAAGCTCTTCAGTCCTCAGCACCATCATACGTCAAAGCTGAGCAGTGAAATAAAATCAAAATGCACAGCCTGGGTCCTCCTGCTACTCCTCTGACCGTGAAGGGAAAAGAAGGAAGCTTAGGTACAGGCCCTGAACCACCAGCAGCAGCAGCAGTAGTGCCTCTAGACCCGCAGGGTGAGAAAGGCACTCACAGGTCAGGTGGTGAAACAAAAGGACCCGAGTTTAAGCCCCCACCCCCCATCTGCAAGGGGGAAAACTTCATGAGTGTGCAGCAGTGCTGCAAGTGTCTGTCTCTCCCCCTCACTCTCAATTTCTCTCTGTTCTAGCAAATAAAGTGTTAAGAAAGAAAGAAGCAGGCACTCCCCAGCCTGAGCCAGTAGGCAGCCATCAGCAGAGCTTAAGGCCCTTGTGAGAAGTGCCTTAGCATGTTTGTGGAAGAAGAGAGATGGATGTGGCTGAAGCATTGTGAGAGGAGGGAGAGAGGAGGTGGATGAAGCAGTTTGACAAAGCTGCCCAGGCCCTGGAAAGCCACCTGTATTTGATTTGATTGAAATCTCTATTTATTTATTTATGGTAGAGACGGATGGGGTGGGCAGTAGAGGGCACGCATTGCCATGCGCAAGGAGCTGGATTCAAGCCCTCATTTCCCACCTGCAGGGGAGCATCACGAGCCTTGGAACAGTACTACAGATGTCTCTCTCTATTCCTCTTTCCCCCCACTATATATATACACACACACACATATGTACCACTGGGAGTGGTGGAGTTACTGTACAGGCACCAAGCCCCAATAAATAACCCTGGTCACAGGGAGAGAGGGATGGGGGGAAGAAAACTCTATAATTTTATTCCATTTTTACACTTTTATTTTTATTATTGGGTAAGGAAAGAAGTTGAGAGGGGAGAGGGAGCTAGGGAGAAAGAGACATCTTCACCACTTGTGAAGCTTTTCCCTTGCAGATGGGGACCAGGGGCTTGAACCTGGGTCTTTGTGCACTCTATTGTTAGTGCTTAACCAGGTAAACCACTGCCTGTCTCCCCGTATTTTTTTAAATTATATTTTATTGAATAGAGGCAGCCAGAAATTGAAGAGGTATGGGGAAATAGAGGAGACAGAGAGACACCTGCCACACTGCTTTACCACTTGTAAATCTTTCCCCCTGCAGGTGGGGACCAGGTCCTTGTGCATTATAATATGTGTGCTCAACCAGGTGTGTCACCAGCCGGCACCAGCCCCTGCCCCACCCCCATAATTTTATAATCTTGTGAACTATTATTAAATCACTAAGAATAAAAAAAATTTAAGGCGAAGTGCAAGGACCAGCGTAAGGATCCCAGTTCAAGTCCTGGCTCCCCACCTGCAAGGGAGTTGCTTCACAGGCGGTGAAGCAGGACTGCAGGTGTCTCTCCCCCCCCTTCTGACTTCCCCTCTCTCCATTTCCCTCTCTCCTATCCAACAATGATGACATCAATAATAACTATAACAATAAAACAACAAGGGCAACAAAAGGGAATAAATAAATATTTTTTAAAAAATTAAAAGAGGGGAGTCGGGCAGTAGTGCAGAGGGTTAAGCTCATGTGGCACAAGCGCAAGGACTGGAGTTAAGGATCCTGGTTTGAGCCCCCGACTCCCCACCTGCAGGGGGCATTATCGGGTTGCATCACAGGGGAGAGAACTTGACTGGAGCCAACCTGGGCTGCTGCTTACTCAGCAACGCAGGAGAGGAACTGGGAACTCTTGGCTGAGCGGGCATGCAACTTTTTTTATTGATCAGAGAAAAATGCCTTTATAGCTTCTGAAGCGGCAGTGGCAGGTTGGAAAAGGAAGTGGATATGATAGGGGGTGGGGAGAAGAAAAGAGCTCAAGAAAGTAGCAAGCTTCCATCTAATCAATGGGGATTAAACCAATGCCCTGCAGGCAGGGCGGGTCTCAGACAAAACAATGATTATGTAAATAGACCACAGTTAAGCCACGCAGGGGGAACCAACAGGGCATCACTTCACAAGCCTTGAAGCAGATCTGCAGATGTCTTTCTCTCCCCTTCTCTGTCGTTGCCTCTTCTCTCCATTTCTCTTTGTCCTATCCAGCAACAATGACATCAATAATAGCTACAACAATAAAAAACAAGGTCAACAAAAGGGAATAAATAAATATTAAAAAACTTTAAAGAGAGGACGGTCCAACACTTCATCCACTGTGCCACATCCCAGGCTTATTATATATATTATCCTAGAAGCCACAAAACACTCTTACCCAGGCTGCAAGGAAATCTGGGAAATGAGGGGATGTGGTTGTTCTGGTTGACTTAGATAAATACAGCCCAGTACCACACCCCACTACTACTCCTGAAACAAGTTCTGGTGGTCCAGGAGGTGGTGCAGTGGATGGCACACTGGACTCTCAAGCAAGAGGGCCTGAGTTTGATGTCCAGCATATGTGCCAGAGTGGTGTTCTGGTTCTCCCTCTCTCTGCCTCCTCTCATTAATAAATAAATTAAACACTCATTACCATGCTCAAGGATCCAGGTCTGAGCCCTTGCTCCCCACCTGCAGGGGGAAACTTCATGATCAATAAAGTAGATCTGCAAGTGTTTGTCTTTCTCTCGCCTCTATTTCTCCGTCTCAATTTCTGTCCTGTCTAATAAATAATAAATAAAACCGCTTAAATAAATTTTAAAAAACTGGAATTCAGCAAGGTAGTTGGGGCCAGCAAGGTAGCTCACCTGTATAGTGTACTGCTTTGCAATGTCTGAGACCCAGGCTCAAGCCACCACCCCCAGCCCCCGCCCCCGCCCCACACACACATTGGAGGAAGCTATGGTGCTATGAAAAAAGAAAAGGGAAAGGCAAAAGGAAAAGCAATGGGGGGGGTAGGGTGGTGGCGCACCTGGTTGAGCACTTGTATTACAAAGCACAAGGACCTGGGTTCAAGCCCCCGGTCCCCACCTGATGGGGAAAAGCTTGCGAGTGGTCAAGCAGTGCTGCAGGTGTCTCCCTATCACCCCCTTCCCTCTTGATTTCTGGCTGTCTCTATCCAATAAATAAAGATTTTTTTAAAAGGGGGGGGAAGGAAGGGGAGGGGAGGCAAGTGGAATGAATGGGAGGGGAGGGGAAGGGAGGGGAGGGGAGGGGGGAAGAAGAATCTGTTTAGAGTGGTGAAGCTACTAGGAGGCAGGGGGAGAGGCTTGAGTAAATGAAGGACCAGAAATAGGGCTAGTGTTTTGCCATGAGTGTGGCCCAGGTTCAAGCCCTAGCACCTCACAGTTGAAACAACAGTACAGGCGCCAAACCATGTCTGTAGTCTGTGTTCACTTGGGAATGCTTTGAAATGGATTTCCAGTGGGCAGCCTGGGAGGCAGCATAGTGATTGGATTCTCAAGCATGAGACCCTGAGTTTGGTCCCTGGCATTGCATCTGTCCCCTCTCCCTTCCTCCCTCCCTGTCCTTCTCTATCTGAATGACCCAAATGGCCAGTTCCCATGGGGCTCTCTTCACACACACAGGCAGACCTGGTGTCCTCTCTCCTTCTGTTCACGTGCCTGTTCCCATCACAAGGCAAGCACTGCTGTCCCTATAGCAACAGATGGAAAGCTGTGCCTGCCACAGATGCAGACTGGGCAGGGATATGTGCTAGGCACTGCACCAGATCCTGGGTAAGTTGGGCTGTGAGATGTGGTCCCTGGCCCATCGGAGCCCAGGTAATAGGTGAGACTCAGCTCCAGTATGGGAGGGAAGCAGCTCCTAAACCACAAAGCACAGGACAGCAGGACCAACTCCCCTCACCGCCCTGGAGGCTACACACTCTCTCCCAGCAGCCAAACCATGGCCCTAGGCTAGCTGTTCACATAGGAATACTTTGAAATAAATTTCCAGTGTGCAGCCTAGGGGGCAGCATAGTTGAATACTCAAGCATGAGGCCCTCAGTTCGATCCCTGGCATTGCATGTGCTAGAGTGATGCTCTGGTTCTGTTTCTCATAAACTAATTTTTTATGTTTTTTTTTTTTCCTTAAAAAATATTTATCAATAAGAGAGAAAGAATCAGAGCATGACTTTGTTACACTTGATGCCAGGGACTGAATTTGGGACTTCATCCTTGAGAGTACAGTATTTTATCCTGGGCTGTAAGAAATGTATTTTCACCTGCGTA